>NW_018408567.1:383999-526850 GCF_002113885.1 Mizuhopecten yessoensis
AGGGGGGGGGGTGAGTGTAATCCTCCTTAAAATAACAGACTTGTCCTAAATATGATAATATAACAAATTTAAATCTGACTTCCGTAATATATTAGGTAATACAATTACAATTATTACAAATGCAATTAGTACTTGTTCAACTTTAAAATGGTCAAATAACATAATGGAAATATTTGATATCTGTAAATGAATACAAAAGTAATTAGGAACCTGATAATACATACATATGGCAGTGACCAAAAACATATACATTTGTACTTAAAGATAGATTAAAAGATATCAGACTGGTTTTTTTTTTGGTTTTTTTCTGGTTTCATTTAATGTCAGTTCACTTATATAATAGAGATAGGTAGGCGCTGTTAATTGTTTAATTATTTTCATTACATTTAATATTTTTTAATGTTATTCTAATTCAATTTGCTATCCATGTACATGTATATGTAGCTTTTGCAGCTCTTTAAGAGCTATTCCTGTCTTCCTGCTTAATAAATACACTTCATTTAGAACTATGAAACAAGTTTAATTATAAACATTGTGAATATTCATACAGGGCTAGAACCTGTTGTCATGTCCTCGGTGAAATGTTCTGTGTTTCCCAGTATGATGGTATTAGATGCTGTATTACTCCAGTAGACAAAAGGTTGTTTTGGGCTGGAACTAGTCGGATGTTTTCCATTGGACCGATCGGCGAATTGAAAACATTGGCTTCGAACAATTTCCTGCCATTCAATGCTACAGTAGCTTGAAGTAATTCCGTTCATTCATACATAGTAATGATGAGCAATGATTTCTTGAAATATGAAATGCATTCTTAGAATTATTTCATGTATGTAATAAAAAATAAAAACATGTGTTCCCTGTACGTCTCAGAATTCACTGGTATATTGCCAGTATTGTTATATTATTTATAAATGTTAGACGTCAGATGACGTCGCAGTGTCGGCGGCCCTGGGCCGATACAATGACGGTGACGGGCGTTTTCCCCCCGTTACATATCAGACCACATTCGGTCAATGCGCCCCACCTATGCGCCCCTTCTGTGTACCTCGTGTTTATTTTTGTTTACTTTCCATTCGTTCGTCGTGTTCATGCAATGACTTGATTTGTGTGTGTCGAAGATTTTGGTTTTAGTTTTAGTACCAGAAATACTGGAAATATTCTAACACGTTTCTAACATAATAGTCTAAGATGACTCTAATGTAAGTTACTTACACAGTTTATCTGATTTTGAAATTTGATTCCTACAAAGTTTATCTTTAAAATTTCTATACTTTGTTTGTATCGTATATACGAGTGGCCTTGTAGAATTCATCAATAGTCCTTTTTACACAGGCGTCAATTTGTATGTTTTATGATCAAGTACATATGTATATGTCTATGCATATTGATTAGTTACTATGCAGAGTACAACTACTACAATGTATTGAAGAATCAACAAGAATGTCTGACTTGTACTGTGTGCTTTTCAATTAACATTAGTAAGACACATCCCATTGTAACAAATTGAATCAGTCCAATATTCTTATCAATTTAATGTTTTTTCCTGTCACCTCTCATCTCCATATATATATATATATATAATAAAAAGTGATTAAATGTCCATGTGAAGGAAGTAAATATAGAAAAAATAAAATTAACGACCGACTAAAAAACTAGCTGAAGAGCCCTGTGAAGGGTGAAAGCAGCTAGTTTTTTAGTCGGTCGTTAATTTTATTTTTTCTATATATATATATATATATATATGTGCGTGTGTGTGTGTATCGGACCACATTCGGACCCTGCGCCCTTTCAGTGTGTACCTCGTATTAGTGTTTTATTTTGTTTTTTCTTTCTGTACATATGAAATGTACACGCCTCCATTCGGTGGTTTTTTTATCAGTATTGAGTTGTGTTTATAGAAAATTTAGATTTTTGCTGCAGTAGCTTAGAAGGGTTCAACTTATACCTATTTGTACCTATTCTGATTGGTTTCTAATTAAATAGTCTTAAGGTGAATTTAAAGTCCATAATATAATGGAAACCTGTATTTTGTTTTATCCCATAGCAACCTACGGACTTGTACATTCCTTACACAACCTAAATCTGATTTTGAAATTTGATTACCACACACCGTATCTCTATATATACAGGTCTACGATGAAATTAAAATGTTCAACTTGCTTGTGGTTCCTTTTCCCCCTCCTCCATCATAAGTAAATTGATTCCTCTAGAGTTTCATGACGGTATTAATAGTGACTTGAACTTCGAGCTATTTTTCGTTTTTCCTGTAAGTATCCCTTATCAAGAATATATTTTTCTTACTTGAAACCTAAACAACAATTAACGAATGTTACAGGCGTCAGTTTCGTATGTATTATTATCAAGTAAATGTGTATATATCTTTGCATATCGCTTACTGTGTATGAAAAGTACAATTATTGATGTGTCTATAATAATATGTGACTTGTACACGTACTATGTATTTTTCAGTTTGCATTGGTTTCATACTTATGGTAACAAATTGAATTAGCCCGACTGTGTTAACTTTTTAATCGTTTTTTTTCTGTCCCTCTCACCTACTTACCACATTTGGACCCTGCGCCCTTTCAGTGTTCCTCATGTTTGTGTTTCGTTTTGTTTCCTCAAATAATTGTCTAAAGATGACTATAATATCCAAAAACATATTGGAAACCTGTATCTTGTTATATCCCCACCCATCTTTGTAAATTCTCTGCACAAACCTTAATCTGATTTTGAAATTTGATTACCACATACTGTACCTCTTTATACAGTTCCACGATGAAACTGAAAGTTTTCAACATGTTTGTAGCTTTTCCCTCCTCCTTCATAAGTGCCCCTTACATAAACCTCTTTTTTATACTTAAGTTTATGCCCATATAGTCTCATAATGGTATTAGAAGTATTTAAACTAAAATGTATATAGTCGGTGAGCTATTTTTCATCTTCATGTAAGTTTCCATAACTAAGTTCCCTCAAAGACTATTAAATTGTCTTGCGAACCGGGTTATTTTGATGAATTATTTTAATGCCATTCTAACATACATCACTTCGTACTTTTTTATGATCACGTACATGTATAGTACTACATTTGTATATATATGTAAATCTACACATATTGTTTACGGGTTAAAAATAGTCTTACTATTGACGAAGGAATCAATAGAAATGTGTTACTTGTACTGTGTACATTTTTCCCCCATTGTTTTGTAATCAATTTTTTGTCACCACTCACCTACAATTATATATATATATGTATATATATATATTGCATTCCATTGTTCATACATATAGTTATAATTTAAACTTATTAGATATATGATGTCTTATGATGGTATCAATAGTCTTCATCACGTTAATCTCCTTTATCACCTTAACTTTTTTCTTTTCCTGCACGACCATCCTTACCCTACCCAGTTACCTCCACTTCATCACTATCCACATGAGTACACACACTGTATTGTACGATCGTCTCATCCAACACGTCTATCTCAATAGCGAATCCGTTGTTTTATACCCTATCTGGGTACGATGTTTTATGTTTCTCCAATGGTTATCCTCCGTGAGGATAAATTCCAATCTGTCCTAGTTTATATTGTGTCCGGATAGGCCTACAACCGTTTGCATTCTTTGTCATGTACCTACATATACATGTCCGGAGCTGTACTTGTCGACACTTTATTAGTTTTGTTGATATTACATATATTACTTCTATTGTTAAATGTATTTTTAACTCCGCTCAAATTGCTAATACAATTCATAACGTACCTTAGGAGGTGAGTAATTTTGTCCCAATCTCCGTCACTTTTTGTATTACTTTAATAATTATTCCACTTTTGCTCCTCATGTCAGGATATATTGAATGCAACCCTGGACCTAGTAAGTCTGACGATTTCCACGTGTTCTTTTAATTTTTCTACTTTATTTGATTTGTCAAGTATACCTTTGTTCATCTCAATGTACAAAGTATGAAATGAAAAATTGATACTTATTAAGTGAACTAAATAATATAAAAATTCTGTCATTCACCGAAACGTGGCTAAGTCCTGGTGATATAAATTCGGATATAGTCTTTCCTGGTTTTACTTCACCTTACTGTTATTGTAGACCAATTAGGCAGGGAGGAGGAGTGTCTGTAAACGTCGATGATACATAGAATTACCCTCAGTCGAGTGTGTATGGTTGCAATTAAATATTCAGAAGATCGATTTTATATGGAACATTGTTTAGGCCCTCCTGACAAACTAATTTCATTTTGGGATAATATTGCTTTTACTTTTGAACTTGCTTTTAACACGGGAATACCACTATAATCATAACTGACGACTTGAATGCAAATCTCCTTAATAACAATAATCACTCTCAACACCTTCGTAATAGACTAACTACCTTTAATCTTACCCAAAGCGTCGCCAGTCGTACTTTCTTCACTGAGTCTTCTTCCTCTCTCTTAGCTATAGTGTGTGCAAGTGACCCTTCTCTAATTAACCTTTGTTGTGTCGGCGAAAGTTTTCTTGACCAGCATATGATATACCATTGTCCTGTGTATGGCAGTATTAACATTTCCAAATCTCCTAAATCTTGTTGACCTTGGTTATTAGGACGCATACAGAGACAAACTTTCTAAAATTGACTGGGACAGTGTTCTAGTTGGTAATGATGTCGACGACAAAACAGACATATTTACAGATGTTTTACTCAACATCGCAAGCGAGTGTATACCTAATAAAAATATAACTGTAAAAATCAATGATCCTGCATGGATGATTAATACCATTAGGAAGTTGATAAGAAAAAGGAAATATCTACATCGCAAAGCTAAGAAATCTCAGAATGGTGATGACTAGTTAAATTTCAGGAAAATTCGAAATACTTGTGTAAATGCCATACGTTATTCAAAAAGTAAATATTTTAACAAACTCTGCGACAAACTTAAACATAATAGTAACATAAGTGCTAAGGAATGGTGGACATTTTTCAATCGCTTTATGTCTAACACTCTAGTAGAAAAAGCGATATACCTCCTATTATAATTAACAATGACATAATGCACGACGATCAAGAAAAAGACAATGCCTCCAACATTTACTTTAGCTCGCAAGCTACCATTGATGACACAAATATTGACTCCCCTTGTCTACAAAAGCCCCTCACTCATATCCTCTCTGAACTTGTTAATCTCGTCAGGACGTTATTGATGTTATACATAATCTTGACAGCAAAAAAGCCTTGGTCTCGACCTTATAAATACTCGTTTAATCAAGGAAGCAGCTGATATTCTAAATTATCTTCTTCAAACTTTATTTAACTACTCTCTTACTGATTGCATGTTTCCCGTCTCTATGGAAAAGGGCTAACGTCACACCTGTGTTAAAAAAAGACGACTCATCCGTCCTAAGCAACTACCGTCCCATATCTTTATTATTTATTATTGGCAAAATGATGGAAAGGTGTATATAAAAATATGTTTACAATTTTTTAATTGACAAATCTGTTTTGTCTTTTTGTCAGTCTGGTTTAAGATCTGGCGATTCCACTAAAAAAAAAAAAAAAAATCTATTTCTAACGAATTTTTTTCCGCTCTAGATAAAGGTTAACAAATAATAAGAGATAAAATGGTTTTCTGTGACATAAGCAAAGCATCTTGATCCTCTTTCTAAACTCGAAAACTTTGGCATAACAGGAAATTTACTTGCTTGGTTTTCAAATAATTTATATTTTCAGTCTCAACGAGTTGTTATTAATGGTAAACAGTCTGATTTAGCATCTACTACAGCCGCCGGGGTTTCCAATGGGTCAATTAAGGCCCATTGTTGCTTTTGATTTTCACATCAATGACATTGTTGAAGATATCAATTGTATAATAATCTTAGTGCCATCCTTTAAGTTACAATCTAATTAAAAAACCACGATTGTTGTAAAACAAAATGGCTTGTTAAATTTAACCCTAACAAAACAGTGACAATGATTGCAAGTAAGAAAAATAATAAACCAATTCATACCTCCTTATTTATGAAAAACATCCCTTTAACAGAAGTCCCCTGCCACAAACACCTAGGCATATTTATCCCAGCTAGAGGAGGGTGGACCGACCATGTGCAATATATTATCAGCACAACATCCGAGAGACTTGGTATTCTTAGGAAATTCAAATTCAGTATTGACAGAATGACTTTTCAAAAAATGTATTTTACTTTTCTACAGCCCCTTTTAGAATAAGGTGATGTTATATGGGACATTTTAACGATTGGACAAAGTCAATTATTAGAAAATATACAGCTCGAAGCAGCCAGAATTGTTACTGGGGCCACTGAACTAACTAGTCATGACCGAATTTATTTAGAATCTGGCATGGTTCCTCTGTCTGTTCGAAGAAGAAAACATAAAATCATACAATTCCATAAGATTGTCCATGGTCAGTGCCCCTCCTATCTAACTAACATACTTCCTGCTCGTCATTCTGACTTACACTCTCAAAATACTACAAACGCAAATAATTACTGCCGAATAAACTGTAGAACCAAGCTTCACAAGGATTCTTTCTTACCCTCCTCTATTGACCTATGGAATGCACTTCCCGATAATATAAAGCTAACAGTCGATTACCCATCTTAAAAAGTTCTTGATTTCTGAAATTCATCTTGTTCCACCTTATTGTTACTACTGCAAAAGCATATTCGGCCAAATCCATCATGCACGATTAAGGATGAACTGTAGTTCTCTCTTTAGTCATTCATATATAAGAAACCTAGTTGATAGTACCGTGTATAATCAGTCTGCTGAAACTACCGAACACTTCCTCCTCTTCTGTCCGAAATACCAACAATTAAGAGTATAATGCTTAAGAAGCCTCCCTCCCGACTATAATGTAAATCTTCTTGTGTACGGAAATCGTGATATGCCAATTAAATATAATGAGAATATTTTCGACCGTGTCCAACATTTCATCAACCAGTCGAAACGATTTTAATTTTAAAGTTCTCAATTTTGATTTCACGTATGTTTACATGTGGTACATAATGGGAGTTAACTGGTCCCTGTATGCCACGACACGTCAGTATGAATATATATATATATATATATACAAACCGTCATAGTTTTGTTTGATGATACTTGTAATATTTTAAATTACACCAGGTTGATGTTCACCACCAGATGTCAGATTACTCAGGGGTCGGCATGGAAAGTTTGCAATTAATTTATTATGTGTTGAAAACCTCATTGACATGTACAGTCCTCGACATTTGTCCATATCCAAAATATACCCCAACCAGTATTTCCTCCCTTATTTTACCCCAAACAACCATTGCTTTAAAACCCTTTGCACCTCTTTCCTCGTTTTACACAAAAAGGAGACGGATTAACATAAGTACTGTGTACTTGTTTTCGAATCCTATATGCATATCATGTTGGTATTACTGGAATATTATACCGATAATAGAATAAGGTTTAAACTAAACACATGTATGGATTGGTCAAGTGGTTAAAACTCCGG
Source organism: Mizuhopecten yessoensis (assembly GCF_002113885.1). Lineage (NCBI taxonomy): Eukaryota > Metazoa > Mollusca > Bivalvia > Pectinida > Pectinidae > Mizuhopecten > Mizuhopecten yessoensis. Next base: position 391,492 of record NW_018408567.1, read on the forward strand.
CCTTCCAAGCAGGCGGCCGGGGTTCAATCCCCGAAGTTGTCGTACGCATGGAATATTCAGAGAAAGAGGTTTTCTCCTGCCCACACAACTCCAACAACCCAGGTGGAGTATAAAATGGTATGGGATGGGTGTTGCGGTATCTGTGCTGTAGCATTCAAGTGAGGTGGCGCTATAAATGAAACCGTTGGAATCAAGGTCCCATTACAAACAGAACACAATACATCTCCAGCACACATGCAGGCATACACACATGGGGAGATATTAGCCAGGTGGCAAAGAATTAGAAGTAAGCGACTGATAAGGAAGCTCCTTTAAATTCCTCATAGTTGATTGATATTTAAGCTAAATGTATAGATTGTATAAAATTGTATATTTTTATGTACTGTTAAGCGCTTTAGAGTGGCTTAAGTTAGCTAGATAGAGCCCTATATCAAATGTTGTATATTTATTTATTTATTTATTTAATTATTTATGTGTGATATTTCGCATTTATTTATTTATATTAGCTACTCTTCTTGACCTTGATGGAATTGCTTGTTTGTTTAAATGGTTTCGGTTATCTAGTGCAGGTTGTTTTAATATGGGAGTATGACTGAATATTTTGAATCAAATATAAAACAACACTATCTTGCATTGTAATTAAAAATGAATATTATTTTAACAATTTGCCCAGAAGACACACAGATAATGTTAATAAGATAGCTTTTGGCCATTATGTTTTCCGTTTAACGTCATCGTGTAATGAGACATGTAATATACTGGACAAATTGTGTATGCTTTTTTCCAGATTTAATGGACACGTGCGCGTGTAAAATGATGGAAGAAAAAGAAAAAGTGAGAATTTTTTTCCACATAGGAAAGAACTGTTTTAGAGAGTATCTAGTTCTTAAAACCATATCTGTCTCTAGTCATGAAAAAATACTACCTATGTAACATTGTACTTAAGGGGTAAGTATTGTGCAAAATGTGTTCATTTGAAGAAAATGAATGCCTTAGAAATACATGCCTCCTATATTTTTACTACTGGTGAATATTTGACATACATCCAAACCCGGGTATGTCGAAAGGGGCTTAGGCAATAATACTGTAGCAGGCCTGGCCTTGGTCTTCTGTGGTCATCAATTAGAGATACTTCACTAACACAATAAAAACAGTTCACTTGTTTTTATTACACATCATGTTGTTAATCATATATTTGTACAGGGGTGCTGAAACTCTCTCAAACATCATGCTCTCATACTGTCAGAGGTCAGTGTGGTGGGAGACAATAATGTACTTAATAAAACTTCAAATATAGAATAACTTGTGTCGTTTTATAAACAAGAAAATAAGCTTAACATTTGATACACTATCTGTAGCAGTTCCTTTACGCTATATCACTATGGTAACGGTACTACAGTATAGTACTACTAATCTATTTTAACAGTAATCAAATATTTCAATAGAGAAACAGAATATCTCCACTATTTACATACCTAGAAGTAGAATTTATCTCCCCTTGATAAAGCGTTACTACAAGGAATATTATATAGTCGTGGCCGAAGCTACAAGATTGTCTGACATGAACGTCTTTCGCGCTCCCTTTTATACCTTCCCAAATGAGCACATGTTCCACCTCAACCAATCAAATCGCATCTCACATCAACTCTCACAAAAAGTTCCTCACCCTCTCGCATTATAAAACTAGTATTTACAAAGTTACAATTTCCATGTGTCCTCTTTCTTTCCTTATTCTTATTATTATAATTAAAAGTGATTAAATCAATAAGGACAAGATAAAATACAAAATTCATAAAAAGGACAAACATTTTCGGTCTCAGATTGTCACGCATGCGAATGTTACACAAAAATTGTGCGATAAGGCTGGAAAGATAGTTCTAATGATTATTACTTTCATAATAAATCTATAACATTTCTTGTATAATTAAACTTGTAGATAATATTTAAATATCAGCAGTATTCCTATGCTTTTATCATCTAGCTGATAAATAGATACAGAAGCTCATTTTCAAGGCCTCGCTTTACATTCCAATCGGGACTCGCCTCCGGTTAACAAGCAGCTTCACACTCGCTAAATATAAACAACAATTTAACAAGTTATCGATAGCGGTTCGTCATAAAAGGTATGATATAATATTCTGCGTCTCGGTGTCACTTAGTTTCTTTCAGTAATGTCCTAAAATACGTAGTTGATCCAGTTCTTCACATAAACTAGTTGATCGACAGTTCTTCACTTAAGAAGCAGTAGTTTTTAAATAACTAGTGACATGCTTGTATGTTCACTACAATACAAACATCAAGATAAAACAATGTATTCGATATATCTTACTTTATAAAACATAGAAACATAGATTGCCATAAGATCCAAACTAAATCTTTGAGAACCCGACTGTAGTTTATCTATACAGATGATATATGAAAATATCGCATCAAGGGATATTCAATTTTTTTTACCATCTTTGAAGTTTTCTCGTCCTTTTTTTTTTGGTTGATTGGGAACCAAAAAATATTGAATATCACTTTTTTTACCATATTTGAAGTGCAACCTCTACCTTTAATGCAGCATTGCTGATATAAAATTACTGCATGTACTTGCCAAAATCTAGAATGGAAATAATTGTACTGAAAAGATACGGAACACAAAACAAGCCCAAAACATTTTAAAACCAGTATATTCGACTTGATAATGCCTTCATTACATATTGATTATTTAATGGTTTTGCAATGCTATGATTCTGATGTACTTTTAAGGTAATTGTTTTGTACTTGACATATAGTCCTGTTAAACTATTGTTCCGAGTTGATTTCGGTCGACATTATCTGCCGTCATTAAAATGTATCACAGATTCACTTCCTTGGTGAGGAAGTAGAAAGGAAAGAGTGCTTACGAATGCGGGGTATTACTGTGATATACAAATATGCAAGACCACACACTTGTGTTTTTCTAACGAATCAGAAAGCACGAGTTTATTGCGCGGACGAATATATACGTCCGCGCAAAAAAATGAGTGCTTTCTGATTCGTTAGAAAAACACGAGTGTGTGGTCTTGCTTTTATCACAAACCTACCGTATTTGGTAGGGATCGATACATAGATTTTTTAAACTTTGATATTTTTTGCAAACACCGGGACCTTTACAGTTCGCCATGACAAGGGGATTCCCATAAAAAGTAGTTCCGGCTAGTAGGTAAATACAACATTCCGTATTGCACATGTGCAATACAGAACTTTGTATTTCATGGTATGAAAATTGCATGCATTACTATACCAAGATTCAACAGGTATGTGATAAATTATACAATACTGAGATGTAGTATAAGTCTCTAACCATACACGAGTTACTTTCCTTATCTGTTACAAAAAAAAAAAAAAAAAAAAAAAAAAAAAAGANCGATGACGATGCTATTAAACTATTTATTTATTTATTTCCAATTCAACAGACCCATGGGTCCACTTACAGAAGGGATAACAACATTACAATACAAGTATAAAATATCACAGTAAGTTATGCATGTAACAAAGACTAAAAGATACTCATATGTAAAACAAAAGGAATTAGTGATATGTTTAACGGTGTTTGAAATGGATATTTTGAATAAAATAGAGTGAACTGGAAGTTTAACAGTTAAAACTTGAATTCGTTGTTATAGTTAAGACACCATGTAGTTTTTGGAAAACACATAAGTTCAAACAGGTTACACTTATAAAACATGGTATCAACTACAACTAAAATGCAACCTGTGCCGTCTGAGTTTCCGGACTTTTCTTCTTTTGGTTCTATTCTTACAATTTCCGGACTCTCCGGATAAACACATGAAAACTTTCCGGCAGGAATACGAACAAGTAACCTCATGAACCATATCGCATGTTACCCCTAGTTTCTGTTACTGGCGAATGCTATAGGGTAATTATCAATGATTTCAATGTAAAAGACAATAATAACTTGCAAACGATTCATCTATATGTGTGGTATATATTGCATAAGTATAAAACACTGATTTGTTGTACAGACATTTCCAACTTTCATTACTTTCATTGTAATTGTCACGTGGTTTGTTTTTGTATTTCAGTTTTCACTCTGTCTTATCGCAATACAGTGACGGCATTAAATGATGACTACACATACTCGTTGATTATTACTGCACACAACCAGAAACCTTAGGTTATAACAGGGTATCGGCACCACTTTCCCATTTGTCCTAGTCTTAATTTCTTATAAAGGAAAGGGGAGGTAGGTTAATCAACTACTCTGACCAGCCAGGAAACGTTTTCTCCGTACTAATCTATTAATAATTTAATATTCAAAGGTTATCAAGTACATCATTACATCACCATAATATTCCCGTACAAACTTATGCCTTCACATACCGGATGGTATAGCTTTGTAGACTCAAAATACAGCCGCCGTAAAAATCCGGATTAAAACAAAAAACAAATAGAACAGAGTTTGCTCCTGCTTCAAGTCTTTTTTAAGATGGCTGCGACATTGACCAAGAGAAAAATTCCATCAGGTAATTTATGCTCTAATAATTTCACTTTAATACATTTTTTGCATTTTGTTTTTGTAATAAAAGCAATACGAATTTTGTGTCGATTTGTTTTGATTCTCTATCATACAAACGATGACAAGGTTTAATGTGTTTTTGCTTGTATACGTTAAATACAAATGCCCGAACCATGTTTACAGTAATTCTCTCAGAACGTAAGGGGAAAAGACAACCACTAAAATGCTTAAAATGTGTCCAGGTTTAACAGGACAATTATTGTATTTGCTCATATATGTTTATCTAATTATAACTGGCGTCATTGTTAAATCTACGAAACCTTGTTAATAGTATGAAAGTAATTAATGAAAGTTGTCCTCTTTTGATCAGTTTTTCCTCGTGTCATGTTCAATACCTTCATCATAGCTAACGGACATATTTCATCTGGTTTATTTCTGTTCAGAACTGCATATGTAGGGTTTCAGAAGGATCGTTGTAAAACAAGTCATGCATAAATATTTGTTAATTAGGTGATATTAAGAAATCAGGATAAAAAGTGGGTTGTGGACTCAGATGAAACAATTTATTTATAAACATTTAACAGGTATAGAACGCCTACTCTTCTGATTCATTTCGGACTCATATGACCTTTAAAAGTTCGATACCCGACTGATGATGTCATAATACCGTTCATCCTTTCAGATAGGTGCCCGGCACTTGTACATTTCAGAAGTGAAGAACAATTTTAGGTATACTTAAAATAAAGGTAAAAACTGCAATAAAGGCAAAGCAAGAATTAACACGCTATTATCCTCGCCAACATCCCCCGCGCCTTATTTATAAAAGGAAACACACTGACCCACCCACACATACACACACGTCTGTAGGTAAATTTGCAGCAAATCAGTAAAGCTGTCGGAGAGACAAAGTCGGCTGCGGAAATGACGAATGACAACCGTTATTTCGCAAAGTAAACTTGAATAACATAAAAAAGCATAATAAAATTGGTTATTTGTTTCCACGGTAAAAAAAAAAAAAAAAAAAAAGGGAAAAAGTTGGCATTCAAACAGGAGACAGGAGTGAAAAAATGTAATACATGTGTAGTATATATGAGATTCAATAGGAAATATTCAATATCATCGAGATAATATTTAAGCTACACATTTTTTAATGATTAGGAAAAATCACTCAAGTGTGACGCACTCCATTGGCTATGTTGTTTCCAGTTGATATACTACATTGTGGAGTTTAATTATTAAATAACCCATAAAGTAAAATATTAAAATTGAATTTTCCTCCACAATTGCAAAATCATCTGATGTTTATTATCTGATAGTTAATATGCTTAATCTAAGACAAACGTAGCTTTGATAGCAACACTAGTCTCTTGTAGGTAGTGACACGGGTCATGATATACACATTTTCTCTTCTCTATAGTACCCAATAGGATAAACAACACGAAAACAAAAACTGTATTTCCCACCGACATAGGCACTGACCGATGTTTTTTACAATCACTACGATTAATAAACACAATAATGTACATCTCACACACAAACATATAACTCCTAACCTAATAATCTCAATATGATAACCCCTTTTAAAAAATAAAAAATACACGTGTGCTTCTTGTTACCTGTGTCGCCTGAATGACACGTATAGGTAACAACCCAGCCCATTCGCACGTGCAAATACCACCGATAGTGCCACCTATTGGCGTATCTCATACCAAAGAGAAAATAATTACATCCTAATTCCTACTGTCAACCGGTTGAAATTATATTTATTCGTTATTAATTTCTTATTAACCACAACTCCTATTTATTTCTGAAATTCAAATAATTAAGGGGTTTTCTGCAGCCCCCTCCTCCCTTTCACTTTCAACACTAGTTTTGACAAATTTGGATTTCAACTTTTTCGCCGTAAGCATTACCAATGAGTCTGAGAATGACGAAACAGCTGTATGAAGCAGTGTTATTTCCGTGTTGGTATACTGTATCTATTATCAAATTTTATAGGTACAATCAGATATCTATATGTCGTACGTTCACCTTACATAAATCCATGTTTGCCTTTTCTGAGTTATTAACCAACTCGTTATTGTAATCTAATAGTTTACAACAGTACAAAGCTTTGTAAAAAAAACATTATCATCAACGTACCAACAAAGACATCGAAAAAGGAACATCGTTTTATGGAACATTTTTAAAGGGCAAATAGATTTATTTCCTTTAACAGGATCACATGATACAAATACAAGTATTCGCTTTTCTTGGTAGAGGTGAAAATGAACACAGGGTATCAATGAATTCTCACTTAGAAAACATATTTTCTTTTATTAGAAAATCGGTCAATCCGCTATAGGCCTGTTTTGAACTTGTTTAATTAAGAACTCGGGTAAATTGTCTGTTATGTGATAAGTTTCATGTTTGCAACTTGAATCGATTTCTTTATAGAATTTCATGAAAGTCTTTTTTTTTAATACAAATTTAAAGTGAGGAATTCATATTAAACTTCAACAAGCAAAATGTGTATATTTAGATATATATACATATATTAGTGACTATGCAAATATTGATGACGTCATGTAACCAACGGTGATAAAATACAAATCAATCCGCCCGAAGAAGCTCTAGAAGGCAGAAAGGTCTAGCGGTAGATATGATATATTTAGTATTTTATCGTATATTAGTGATCTATAAATGTATTGTACCCGCTACCAATAATAGAAAATGGACTTATTTATAGGGAAGTAAAGGAGGTACGTATACGAGTTTAATTAAATACGTGTAACTGAATATTCTGGTACTTGTCGTGTGTAAAAGGAATATCACTGAAATCAATTGGCTTAAAATATCTTGTAGATATGAAGAAAAATGCCTGGCGTCCAATATGAATTGATCATACCACTAATTCTTTAACACTTATAAACGACAATGAATTCAGTCCTGTATTCGATGTCATGGCGAACCCAAAAGAGATATCAACTTTATTGGCAATTATCGTGGCGAACATTGACTCACAGATGGATACACAAATTTCCTATAACACAAGAAGAAATTAATAGTGTATTATCGTTTTAACAATATAGCCAGTTACCAGTTTCAACTCTCGAGAACGTTCTAGAAGCATTCAGTGATAAACACAATTACAACCGGATCACATAGGTATTGCTGCTACGGCATTTATTGCTAACGTGCAAAAAATGTGAACAGGAAGTGAAACTAATTGTATTTGAATTTGAAGAAGAAATTGCTGTTCTTAAAACATTGTTGGATAGGTGTTCCCTTTCTTTGCCCTTAAATTTCTAGAAATCAAGTTTTGTCACGTGGTGATTGACCAACCTGGTTGACTATTTGTCCCCAAAGTTGGTCGTGACGGTATAATCTATTCTAGCGCGGTGAACATACATTATCAGTTATTAATAAATTGCTTATTCTAGTCAAAAGCTTTAAATTGATTATGTATCAAAGAAGCGTTCTACCTTTGCGATATTGCCACAATTTTTTTCTGAAATCTTTTGGCCTGGATTTTTATTCCTCTAACCTTGAGAACCACTAATGAGTCCAAAATGGACGACGACCATATGGTGCAGAAAACATATTAATGGTTTGGTTGACTTTTCTGTATCGAGGTACTATCTTTTTAAAACACGTCATTCCTTATTTCGTATTTTGAGCTATTTTTATTCTTGTACAATACTGCAAAAACAAAATCATAGAATATGAAGGGCATCGGTGGCGCTCTTTAGTACAGAATAATTAACGCTCATGGCATAATAAGATCGGCAGTCAATCCTATTGACTATGTAAGGCTTTGCCCAAACGATGCAGCTCATTAACAAGTGGCAGAGAGACAGCCAAGCCCCGTTGAAAACGGTCATTCAGATAATGTAATAAAGAATTACGCTGACACTCCTGCATGACGCTGGAAAACCGATCAGGTTTTAAAAGACCGTTTATCGCACACAACGAAAACGTCTTCTTGTCAGTACATCTATATCATGTATTTATCGGTGCAATGGGATAAGCAAGGACTCGATAACGTTTTAGTAGCATCTTTATGGCTATCTTGGTCAGTATGTCGACTGCAAAACACTTTCAGTATGTAGTAGCGATATTTATGTTACAATGGCATGGTTTCCCTATTGAGTGTTGAACTAACAAAGCCAACTAGTTCCCAATTGCTTTGGTAATCCATAGGCTTATCGGATGGATATGGAACAATTCGAAGCATTTTGGTGGTGTTACAATGTCTAGGACATTACTTACAGATACTCTGTTCCATCGCAGACGTCCTCATATGTATTAAAACTATGTCATGTATTTAAATTATTAGGTAAACACAGGAGAAAAGTCATAAGAAGAAATCCAGTTAGAGCACCCGTGATCGCCTGTGTGACAACAGAAGTGATAATTTGAAACGATTGTGAAACAAACCTATACAACTTACATTACATGGAAAAGACCTAACTTCTTTGTCTTAATATGACGTTTTAAATTGCCTATATTTTTATGTGAATATGTTTAATTCAGTGTAAAAGAAGTACTGACAAGTCAGGCTTTTTAGTTCTAAGCTTCTATGACTACACCCGCATACCGGTACAGCCGATTTTGACAGAAAGGAACACAAAAACGGGAGATCTGAAATTGACCCAGTATTTTCTTCAATATTCTTTATGTACTATCTTTGAATACAATTTGTTCAAATGAATTTAAAACAGGGTAACCGGGCTTATTTGTTTGTAAAAATGATGACCTAATTTTAAAATAACGATTTCAGTTTATTCCCTTTAATATAAATACTTTTAATATAGTTGTAACCTAAATACTTTCCCGAAACGCAAGAAAGGGAATGGTTGTCATTCCTCAGTGTCTGGTTTCGCGTTCGTTTTTAGTTAGAACCTTGTGATGTGTTTCATTTTATTTAGCTCTCTTCTATTTTGAATTTTGTTAATACCGTAGGTATTTTATATGCTTCCTTTACACTATGCCATTTCATAAAGGAATCAAATAAAAATAGTAGTTTTCTAAATCTTAAGATTTTATTCAAATTTTTTAAAACGCCTTCATTTATTCATATCGTCGTACAACTTGAGATTAATTAAATGTATGGACGTTAAGATGTAATTCAACTGAAACATTATTTCAAATTATGGATCCCTGTCCGACTGCAGACAAAATACTAAAGCATTCCACTTTAGCTCTTGTTTTATGCAATAATCTTCCGATATTTTCGTTTTGGATGTAACTGAAAAGCGACGGCACAAGGGTACTTCCATCTACCAATAAACTCGGTTGATTAGAGCTATGGTATAATGATTGGATGACCAGATGCACTAAGACCATTTGCTTAGATCGGTTTAGATCTTGCTTATTTCATCTTTATTGTCATTATCGTTTTCAATTAAAAGTCCCCCGCAATGTATAGTTTTGTTTCAAAAATGATTTATTTAAGATTAAGTCTACCAGGGGGTAGTTTTTCAATAAAAAAATTACAGTTTTGGGGCAGTGATACTGGGATCCCTCACGTGAATTTCAAGCTAACTCCTCTCCTCAACAAATCCGTTCCCTTGTATCGTTCAATACCATGTGTGATGCAGAGATATATATATTCAAGATCAACAAAATTAAACGAAAAGCATGCAAAATCGTAATAATGTTGATGAGAGTCATTTGGTGTAGAATGATGCAAAATAAAATAAATATATTGTTCCGAATTCCATTGTAGTTTAGTTTCTACTATGACAATACATAGTTCCTGTAAATGTTTGGACAATGAGACTCAAAGTACGACAGTTTTCAATAGTTTTGTTTTCTATCTGTTATCATAGAGCATTTTCCCGAGCCGGCATGAGTCGTTACTAGCGGTCACCTGGGATATGTTTGTGTTTATCTATAAAAGAAATGCATCTACCGGAAATAGGGAAATACAGGGTATTTGCTGTTCTAACTGTTCATTAGGTATGATGGATCGTTAACCTCCTCATCCCTGGCTTCAAAGAGTCATAACATTTGGGAACAATCATATTGCCATTGACCTAACTGTTGGCCGACAATTAATTAGTTGACTAATGCTCCCACATTCGTTCTCGGTAGTACAATAAATATTTAATTTTCTTAATGAACGATCTCAACTAAATCGTATCATTTTCTAGATATGGCTCATAAATAACACATTTGTTTAGTGTGTGTTTCTCCCCAAGGTCGACTAACCTCATGATAAGTTATGACAATCCGAAAACGATCTGTCCCGTGGCGCGTGCGTTCCAGGAATGACATTTGATCTCCTTCATAGTTTAATTCCTGAACAAAAACGATACGCTGCGACACTAATCTCACTGAACGACAAAATTGTATATATCTACTGCCCAGCACTATTGACAACTCTTTCACTTTTGTGGCCGTTAAGTTGCATTTTTCTCCATTATATCAAATAATCCCTCCCTCGACGCTTGGTATTGGGTGTTGACATATGCAAAGTAAAGTCTGTATGACTCGTAACTCATTACGATAACAATAGTTTATATCTTATGTGTTGTATACTTTATATTTTGGTATCCACATAGACCCCACTATCTAAGCGGGGGTGTAACACACGTATATGAGAGGATGCTGGGTTCTGCTTCTAACATGACACATAGATGCCCTTAAGAAAGTCAGCGTCAATGGACATATACCTAATAAGTGCTACCCGATTGGCGTCGTATTGAAGCTGTACAAACAAGAAACCATTTTACGTTTTGTATTTTTCAATTTGAAGAAGGTAAGGTAAGCCATTTACAATTAAATTTATTTTATAGCGTACTATTGCTTTTATTTCCTAACATGTAATTTGTGTTTCTATAATTCCATCGTGTTGGTAAAGCTACTTTTGTACTCCATGCACTGAAGCAATTTTTAAAGTTAACGTTGAAATACACCCATTATTAGCTCCTTGTGAATACATGCCCAAACACAGATTGGAGTTTATGGAGAGTTAGAGTTTTGTTGTTGTTTATTTTACAAACATTTATTATCTAAATTATTTTGGAGATACCTGTTTGCTTTGATCTCAATAACTAAGAGAGATATTAAATGAAATAATGTTAGATTTATCGCCGAACGATTTTTTCAAACATTTGAATACTGCATAATGGGAACCTTTTGCCCAGTCCAATATTCGCCCTTCACAAGTACAATCTATATTCGCCCTTCACAAGTACAATCTATATTCGCCCTGTGTTAAATTTCGCCTTCTCATTACTGTGTAGTAATTACTATATAGGGTAGGTAAACTGTGTACTATTTTTAGCTGTCGTGATCAATTTACCCTTATTGCGAAGGGCGAAAAAGCAACAAAATTTCCCGGTTAACAGTAAAAATATACAAATATCTCCTGAACTACATGAGGAAACTGAGCATTATTTTTGTTACGAACTTGAGAATATTGATGCAATATATTGCACTTCTTTATCATGTTCGCAACAAAAATATATTTCTGTCTTTTATGCAATCAAGTCTCGATAGCTCGTTATATTTGTTCCCAGTAACAATGACTTGAATGAGAAACATCTGGATGTTTTACAGAAACAAAAATCCGGTAATCCATAAGACTAAGCAACAAGTCAAGTTTGGTGTAGTATTCTGTGATGAAAAGGAGTTTTATTGTTAACAACAGGGGGCGTGACAAGAGGCAAATATGGCCGTTCCATACTCTTCTATTCATAATAAGCATTGAACAAATAAGGAATCAATGTTACTATTGTATTTTGTTTTATGTGATCGTGTAGGTTGCCTCGAACATTTGGTATATTTTATTGCGGATCCAGTGTCTGTTTTGAATCGTATCACCCTAAAACTGCTTGGACATTTTGTTCTATTGACAAGTAATCTATAGTGACTGATATAATCTTTTGTTAATTAAAGTTGGGTACAATATTCTCGCGTAAACGCCTTTGATGAAAGTAATTCAAAGTAAAATGTAAATCGACAATATGATTTTTTTGTCCATTATTTAACTATGAACAAGGGTTGTTTGTACAAGTTTGGGTCATAAATGTCGTCTAAAGAAATGTAAGCAAATATAATAGATTAAGTAAACCGGCTTTTTTATATTTGTTTATTATTATATTCACATTTGTTTATTTTAGTTACAGTAAGGTGTATCCCTGCGATATCGTGCAATATGTTTAAAGAGGCCTTATAAAGAATCCATTAAGGATAGTATGGTTATCCCAAATTTGCAACCCCTTGATAATCAAACATCGGAATTCATATATGTAATTTAGATATATTAACGGGACCTTGTTAAAAATTAATATTTAACGGTGTTAGCTCAGTTTGTAATAAGGAATTAAGACTCATGTTTCAATAGTTCGCCGACGTTATAAGGAGAGTTATAAAAGAAATGACAGTTAATCAATCACCACTGATATCTATATATGGAAGAAAAATATGACGAAAATACTTAAGTTCTAAGTCAGACAAATTATGCTAACTATATACTATGGTATCAGCGCACGAAGATAAATCGCATATTTTCAACATGTGAATATATATAAAATAATGTATTATGTAACTCGTGTTTGGATTTTGACCAGAATGATTTCGACAACTTTCTTTGGACTTACGTTAACGTTTCTTTCATGGTCCGATTTACACAGGATTTGCTGAGGATTGTCTGTAATGTATCATGAAGTAGGAGAAAAAGCTAGCGTGCACTTAATCTTATACAGATTCCTTGTCGTCATGCAACATTATCTTCACAAATGTCAGAGTAGAGTAAAACTACGAGTTCAACATGATCAGGTAATATTCGAGGCATGATAATGTAAAACAATAAAACAAAAGCTGCACTAAAGCGCACAGAGCTTTTGCAACATGTCAAATGCAGGATTTAACCAATCTGTACGATATTTTGAGTATTTTTTCACTCCAACATCATTAAATATTGATTTCATATTTGTTCACATTTTATATTCGATTGTTAATTCTTTATATTAATTCAATGCGATTTCAGCATTCATATAAATTTAAGGCACAACATTACTGTGGAAATATGATGTCTTAAATAATCATCATGCTATTATCACAAGACTCATGATAAAGCGAGGAACGATTTATTTGACTCAATCGTATAGCGACACTAGTAATACTATACTTTCATAAAAGGAAATTTAAAAAAAAAAAAAAAAAAATCCTATTTGGATCTTGCTCAGATATCCAACCATTCTCCCTACGTATTTAGAACTATGCTTATATTTAGAATCAAATTTATTCAGCTTCGGATTTTCCACAAACAATCGAGTTCGTTATCATCCAGTTACTGACTAGAACCATCGTTGATGTATGTATGTTTGTTTTCGGTATGCGAACGTTTGCAGTTTTGACGTCAATATCGAAATGGCAATTGTTGTTATCAATTAATATGTGTGTTATAGAAAGTCATGTTTCATGAACATAACTTTGGCGTAAACGTTTTATATGACAATAATGATAAGATTGTTATAATAAAATAATATTCAATAAAGACAGGAAACTGGTACGACCTGATTTTTGTATCGAGGTATGAAACACACACCGGAATTAATGGATAATATCTGACTAGATGGTGAGCGAAAGCAGAAAGAAGATATGATATTGATTTTCTTAATGACGTAAAATACTTTATTGTTAGGACACTTCATCTGTCACGCTAGGTATTTGGAATAGTCACCGCTATCTAGGAATGCAAATTGAACGCTTTTTTGATATGTCATTCCGTTAGGGTTCATACCCACCAGAACTACAGTGTATTTGCCATGTATTTTAACAATCAAATCAGCAAGATAAATAAATACATGTATGTTGTTTGAATTTTCTGTTCATTTTAATTTTGGCACAATATGTTCGCTTGTCTATAGACCTTCCTTTAAGAAAAATAGTACAATCAAGTATTTTTTTTAATTATTAAATGTTTATGAAGTAATTTTACAGATGTATTCCATCTTGTAAATAATTTTATAAAACTGTTGTATACTGGAAAAATGTTCGCTGCAGTTTTATTTTCGCCTTTTGCGCCTTTTTGCATTAAGGGCGAATTTATCACAAAAGCCAATTATAGTTCACAGTTAACCCTATATAGTCATTACATGTGAATGGCGAAATGTACACTGGGAGAAAACAGATTTTACAAGTGGAGGGCGAATATTTGACTGGACGAAAGATCCTCAGCATAAAGAACCGTTGTTCAAAATTTTCAAATCTTTACACACAAAAAATGTGAAAATAAATAAATATTCAAAGTTCGAAGTAAAACCTGTCCACTGCCGATCAATAACACTTATAAAGACGTTTTTTCCAGGAATAATATAGGAATAGAATCAAAATGAAAAACGATTACCTTCCAGTTGTTGCTTTATCTTCCATATACAATTGGAATGACTCAAAATGCATACAACATATCTTAAGCGGAAATCTTCTTTGTGAAAGTAAACATGTGCAGTGATATCCTTTACCATAAACAATCATCAAAAATCAATAATTAAGAAAACGTTTTGATGTGATTCACACTTGACCTGCTGACCTTTTACATATTGTATTACGAAAACAGCAGTGAATAACATCCTCAAAGTTACATGAAAACATGTCTTATAATCACGATTAATTCATAAAATTAGCAAAATAACATGTATAAAGTCATGTAATTTCGTCAGCGAAAGGTAGTCGCAAACGAATTAAATTGTTTCACATAAGATTATCAACACATATGTAGGTTCAATTTACAATTTTGTTTTTAATTCTGACTCCTGCTTCTAAACAGGAATACAAATCTAAAAAAAAGAAAAATCGAGAAAGTAAACCAAATAAATGTTGATTGACATATCTTTAAAACACAATGAGAGGAGCAAAATTTGAACTGTGATGACGTGGACATACTCAATATGTTGAATAACGAAAAGTTTTATTCTTAGTTATATATAAAATGTTTCCCCTTATGAAAATTTAAACAGACGATGATAATGTTTTCTTGTGTAACACATGTTACTATAATACTGGGGNTTATTTCTCAACTCAGTTCGACATTGCTCACAATTAGTTTAGCACTACATGCTGGTGTTATTATTTCGAACTCAAATATCTGGAATTTATTACATTTTTTTACCAGAGTATATTGTCAAGTCAGAATATTATTTCTATTTACTTCACTTTTCAAATTCAGATGAAGCGACGAGATATAAAAAGAACGTAGGATATTCATTCATATCTTTTATCACCCAAATATAATGTTGAATTAATGTCAAAACAGTCCTGAAGAAATGTTTTAGTTTTGATCCTTCGGAGGTCTTCATGTAGCACTGAAATGGTGTAACCATGGTGTTTAATGTATAAAAAATACTTTCAAAAATCCTTATAAAACAACATATTAATCTCACCTTATGTCTCCCAAAAAGTGTGCAGGTGTGATATTATGGTTAATTTTATAAAAACTGTGTTTTGAGGCGAAAACTCAGTTTCAGAATCGCCATCTTTTCGTTAGACCACATATCGTTTATCAAAATCACAAATAAACACCAAATGTTTGCAATATTTGTTCGAGCTTTACTATTCGTGTCACCTCGACATAGCAACATCCATTTCTTCAAGGGGTTTTCCAATATTTCACATTCACCGCGGAACACAGCTCAGGTTAACATTTTTTCATGTAATATGATGTAATAAGGCAATGACAATAGCAAATAACTTAGCTGAATGAAAAAGAAAAGTTCGGATAGCATTTAATTTCCATTAGTAACAGAACAGTCGGTTATAACAGGGTACTAATTCCTTCGTAAAACAGTTAGGGTAAGCGATTGTCTAAACATCGTTCTTGATGTCAGTTCATTGGAGGAATTTTACAGGAAAAATAAGACATATTTTAATCCTGTCACAACGAAAACGCAATCACTGTCTCTAGCTGTGTTACTTTCCACACAGGGCTTCGCCATCTTTACAAGAGAAAACGGATAAATTTTGCACGAGTGAAAATACCGGATTTTCCTGCCATACCAGTGAAATATATATGGTATACAACGGGATTTTTATTTTATTTTTTATTTTTTTTTGAGTAAAAACGATAAAAACGTTTCTGTATCAAAAGTATGTAATATTAATGACGTCACGCTAGACAACGAGTCTGTGCGCCATTTTGAATAGCTGTTCAACGCAATCCTACTGTTTCTGCTATTATCTGGTACGTTGTGCTTACAAAAAAAAGTTACCTGTTAGGTAGGCATTTAAATAACCTGGCGTGAGTACCAAATTCATATATAAAACACCATTTAATCTACTGTCGCTTTATCTGCAGTTGAACAAAAAAGCATTGGCTTTGAATGAAGTAAATAGAACTAAAAGTTTTGATTGGTTAATATAACATCCTTTACATGTGAAAATATTATATTTCGTATATCTGTCGTAATAATAGCTCGACAGAGCTAATGTTCCCATTGCAACATATATGATTCTAAATAAAAATTCTTGTATCTTGTATCTTGTATCTTCAGTGCAAATATAAGATTTTGATATAATGACCATTTTTTATATGTCACTGGTAACAATGTAATAAACTGTTTTTCTTTTAATTCAATGTATTTATTGACGAGACAATCATCAGAAGTATACAAAATGATAATGGTTTGCAATGTTGTATTATCGGATCCATACAAGACGAAGCGCCGTATCGCCAGTGTTGTATAAAACAAACGTGTAGGCAAATAATGAACGTAATTTATTTTCTAAAAATAGATAAAAACATCTTTTACATGATGCTTTACCAAATTGTCTTTTCATTTTCCATATGATCAAATCAATACTACAATTTCTAAAACATCGTAGTTGTCGCCCAAAATGATCGTCAGTGCATTAACTTAGTCTATTTAGAGTCCTTTTTCACTTTTTCTAAGACAGGAATGCGTGCCGACTGGTTTGTGGTATTGAGACATGAACAATAAATATACACATTTTCCTTATTGTATTCAAAACCATATTTGCTGTAAAGGTATATTATTTGCTATATGCGTTCGTTTTCATTACTCCCAGAGGGAGAGTTGCTCCAATGTTTCAAAAAATCGTGCATAAATTGAGATCCAAATAAGCAATACAGCCATAATTAATAACAAATTATAACCAGTTGTTTTTTATGAAGCTTAATCATCCAGCTCCAGCCAGTAAATAATTAATGGGAAATCACTTTTGGGAACGATTAACCTGTAACAGAGAAACTGTTGGCATGTGAAAAGGTTCGTTTGATGACCCATTGAACAAAACGCGATGTGAACATTTCCGCGTTGACATTAGTTTTGAAATCATCTATTATCTATAGTATCTGTAAATAAATATGCGCGTGAGGATATGTTCGCGCTTATTTACTTTACGCGAAAAATGCTAAACATTTCCACACTGCGAAAACGTCTACTTTACAGTAAATCAAGAGTTAAATTGTTTCTTCCTCTAATAAAACGAAAGTTAATAAAGATGCACTAGTCATATCTTGTTAATATTTTGTTTTCCGGTATAGCAAAATGGTCATGATGTAACTATAATTTGTCCGTTGTTACATTTATATAGTGCCCTATCTAATTTGTAAAAATACTCTAAAGCGCTTTACAACACATGGATAATAACATTAGTTATAATTATTAAACAAAAAGGCTTACAATCACCAATATACATTAGGCAACAAGATAATCATCTCAATATGCACATAAATGAATAAATGGAGGGTGGTATGTACATGACGTCTGTGCAAAGGGCCTAAAAGGCAGACGTGAAGAGGTGGGTTCTATGTCCTTCTTGAATTTTGCCAGGGTATATTTGACTTTCTAATAGCAGATGGTAAGCTATTCCACAACGTGGCCGAAACCCTGTCAAAGCACCGGTTTCCATAAGTCACAGTACGATATTTTGTGACACACAACAATGATTTTGTCTCCGACCGCAGTGATCGTTACGGCTGATACAGGGTAACCAGCTCCTGTCAATATATGATAGAGGTTTTGAGAAATTAGGACGTCAGTAACACAAATTAGATAATATATATCAAGATATACAGGAATTTTGTAAGGGTTATAACACAGAAAACAAAAACAAAAACAGTAGTAAGATAACAGCTACTTATACATTGACCAAGAATTATACCTTTTATATCTTTCTGAAACATATCGCATTAACATTCTACTACCCTTCTGTAAAATATGAAATAGGGACAAGTGAAAATTTGAATGAGGTCATCAATCGACCTTTCTGATTTCTACAGCGATGGGGGAACAATTAGGTGATAATACATAATTACAACTCATTGTTGATATTACAATCAAACCGGGCAACCGGCGACCAGACAATTAGAGATTATTAAGGAGGTCAATAAATAGAATTATAATACCATGGTAACAACTTCATCGAACGCGAAACTGCACTCCAGATGTTAATGATGTCGGGTTTTGGGTCCATTAAGACGACATGGAATAACTTGAGAATACTCCCACACAAATAAAACACGTGGTCAGATCATTTATCCAAAGTTCATTTAAATTTTAAATTTAGGATTAAAACATGTTGAACTTAAAAAAAATGTATATATTTCACGAATTGGAATCACTTTGTAAATGTTTTATTAGCGACTGAATTTCGTACAACGCAGTCAGCTCTATTTCCGAGACTATCATCGACCGTGCGCAGTGTCATGGTGAGGCTGCTAAGATGAACATACATCTGAAATAGACACTCCGTGTCCATTCATCTGTTAGCTATCAAGTAGTCATGCATGTGTTTCAATCATTCATTAAATTGAAATGAAACAAATCTCAGTCTGTGTAGTTACCACCTAATGCTTCCAATGGAGTTATAGTCTTTATGGCAAGTTTATAGATTTCCCAACAGAATTCACCAAAAAACATTTATTCCCACGCAATAGCGATCTGAGTGTCTTCTAAGCGGTGCTAGTCATGTATAAATACTGGCTGGAGTAATCCGGAATTGCTATCGCCGACATTCCATTTTATAGGGCTAACTTTTGCGTCGCTGCTTTTTCTGTAAAACTAAAGGTAAGTCTTTTTACTATTTAATTTGTAAATTTTGTTTTAGGTGTAATAAGTACCGATTCCATATCTTTTTTCTTGTTTTTTTGTTTGTTTTGTTTATATATCCAGCTAAATGTTGACTAATATTACATATAATACAATGCCTGAGAGATGGCAAAACACACTTTATCTTATTATTAAGAGTTCATTTATTTGGCATTCATTAGTTTCCCAATTATGTTAATGAAAGGTTACATACTCATTTATCATATTGTTCTACATCACGTTTTGAATATCTGTTGAAATTCAGTTTTCTTAGGATTAAATACGTAAGCAATGACAATTTGTATTTCTCAATTTAAAAATGAATATCTAATTCAAATTCGTCCTTTATTCTTTTTGTTAAGGATTATGCATTTTCAAATCTGCATGCTTTGTAATTCTCTATAGACACGAGATATATACTTGAATTGTATGTGCCTTATACGAAACATTACTTAAATACACGTTAAAATCAAAAAGTTTTGATACCAGTGACCGGAACGATATTGCAATTGAAACGTCATAAATGTAACGTAAAATATCACTGTCAGACGGAGCTGTTCTATTTAGGCGATAAATGAATGTTAACTCATCGAATTGTCCCTATTACAAGTGAATGTAACTATGTCTACTCGATTATGATCCTAAAACATGTTAAAGAAACATATAATTTCCTTTAAATCGTATGTACGTTCGCGATTTTTCAAGTGAGTCTTGTTTAAAAATGGCTTTTCTTTTGTCTTTTAAGCCACTCCAATATATTGGATACTTTTTGATAGCGCTTTTTATTCGTTAATACATGTAGTCAAAAGTTATAATTTAACGTCAATAAGTAGGGTGGCATTCTGCTCGGATTGAATTTCGGCTGGTATTTTTACTTTGAGAATATTGAGAAATTGAAAGCACAAGGAAAGATAACCTTCCAGGTTTAAAAAATATGTTAACGATATTCATTTGTTTGCTAGGTGACCGCAGAAAGGCAATATATATATATATAAATATGTGAACTTTCTATAACGTTTTACTAAACTGCAATTGTCAGGGTAATATTGCTTTATGGAAAACAAATAGCTATCTAAAACGTCGTTTTGATGGCTCTTTGATTTTCTTGCGGATAAGGTTACAGAAAGAAATCTAGTTCTTTTACATCTTTTTGCCTGTTTTCTTGTTCATGAGTAGGAGTAGAAGATAAGAGCAAAATATATTCGTCTTGATTATTTTCATTTCATTTGGTTCTTCAAAGTTCTTTTATGCTGTTTCATGCTGGGGATATTGTATACTTTATGTATATTAAGCTATATAGATATATCGATTTGTTCTGTTTGTCGTTGTATGCTCCTCATTGGATATTACATTCAAACCCGATTCAGGAATGTCGGTTACGTGATTTCTTATTGTCTCAATACTGATGTAGCCAAATTGAATCTCTTAAAATGGTGCTTAATCACATGTGGTGTCTCTTAAAATTGGTTGTCTCTCAAAAAGGAGTTAAACTGCAAGAGGGAAAAAATACGCACAAAACATTAGCGACACGCAAGTACAGTAAGAGTTGACAACTTGGGATTGCGGTACACCTTCAAAAATACATTGCATTATGTATAAAGGTAATTTAATGTAAAGACTTTGTGCATCGCTTAGAAATGAAAACTCAAAGCATCTCCAAGGCCAGTATATAAATTTATATATTATATACTATGCCTTTTTGCACTGTAAGTCGATAATTTCCATCATCTTATGAAACAAATATAGAAACAATATCTATTTCTTAGACATTATTTTTGTTCTTCTTAATGTGGATATCAAATGATTAGTTTATTGATAGCAATCATTAATCTGAGGACCAGAGATTGACACAACCCATAAAGAGCTGTTGTAATGTATCAGTGTACATTTCCAATTGATATTTCATCAATTTGCTCATACACGAAGTCAAATAGGGTTTATTCTGACGCGTGGGAACTCATAGAAGGGTATGTGTGAACACCCACAATGATAACACAGAGTCACGTCATTTTCCTTTTTTACTCATTCACCCCTAAAATTGTATAATGAATTATTCAAACCTATGAATTGGAAGAGATCAAATGTGTCATCAGGGGTGAATGAGTTAAACAAAAATTATCAATATTCAACATATTAGCAAATTTCTTTTCGGTTTCGTCCCTCAAGACACCCATCAGACTTTGACAATAGAAATTGTGAAGACGTAAAAACCTGAATGGCATATCTTCATATAAGTATTAAACAGCATTTATGCTCAATTGCATGCTAGTATAAACCGATTTGCATTCATACCTGCATGAACGATGAAAAAGGGCCATTTCATCCTGATATTTACATTCTAAATGTTTAGTTGTTATTGACCTAAATACAAATGTTCCCTCATACTTCCTATATTGAAGTGTTTATGTCGTCAGTGCAAACGAGATTCCTGAAACAGCCTGACTTCTCCAAAATGTTTCATATTAACTTTGCATAACGATGATGTGGTACGTTGTCGTCAGACCCTTTGGAGACCGCTTTGGTAGTCAACGCGTCATTTGACTCATACAATGCAGGATGAATGATTAGCAGTGTTTGGATTGGATCACAAAACAGTTTTTGTAAAATACAAACTTGGATTTTAGATACGAAGCAAAATATAATCAAATCAGTAGGTATGTAGATCTCAAAATTGCGACGGGTTGTTTCGTATGTTTAAATCTCTCATATTACGTCAAAACATCATATCTCTTATCATATCTAAAATATGACATCTATAACGATTATATGATATCTAGCAGCTACATAAATAATAACAACGTCAAATATGTAAACGATATTATAGAGAGAAAAAAAGTAATTTGATAATACACACTAATCATTTTTTTTATTTATTTATATTTACAGTCATTAGTTTATTTAATGCGCCTTCTTCTGTTCATGATGTAGGTACACAGCTATTTTAGTCTTTTTAAAATAACTATATATGCGATATCTCTGAAGTTTATCTTACTTAAAAATATCTCTTGTTCTATTTTAATTACCACAAATTAACTAAAAAACTAATACTGAAATTTGATCTGCATTACAAACATGCCAAAGTTAGCTGAAATGTATGATATCATTGAAGAAACCAGATGCTGAGACTACATGTACTTGTTGGCTGTTCCATTTACTGAAAATATACCACAAATATGAAGAACAAATGTAACTTTTCGCGAAAATCAATATAAAGGATAAATATTAAATTTCAATCTGTACAAAACAATAGTTCAATAATTCTGAACAAAATGGCAGACAAATACTGATAAGACATAAACACACGTTATTCGATTTTTCTGCAATTCTGTGTAGGCATATAGGACCATAATTCTAAACCGAGTGCAGTTTGATGTTTAAATATATATCCCATGTAAAGAGATATATAGTATTTTGGACATTAGCACTCTTTCAATAACTGTTTCATTATACTGCAAATAACAATTTAATTCAAAATATGTTATCTGTACTTTTGTTGTCGTCATATTTATATATACATTCATGTCGATATGTCTATGTGCCTATTAGCCTTCATCCTGCAGGCTTTGGGAAAGAAGACTCCAGTGGCATCAAACTGCATGTTATCGTAACAGACAGCTAAGGTGTGTGTGTGTGTGTGTGTGTGTGTGTGTGTGTTGGGGGGGGGGGGGGGGGACTTTGTCTTCTGCTTAGGTAACATTGCAGAAACCATCATTTATCTGCTGCCTCTTTAGCAACACTTAAGATCTGTATTTGTTTTCTTTTCTCGCATCCTTACTCAATCTTCTTAGTAGTTTCTCAATTTCTTTATACGTAAAGTGAAAGAAAATGCCTGATTTAGGTACGCGTTAACATAATATATTTCAAGGGCGTTATTATACATAAACGATACAAATATATATGTCTCTGGGTATATATTTATGTTCTTATTTAAATTGTTAAAAATAATTTTTACTTTAACACTTTGGTGAAAGCAAGAGGAGACTTGTTATGAATCTTGCTTCATGTTGTTTATTTTTTATATACATTTACTACGATATTAAAGAAATTCAGCTGATTTTATTACGTTCCGTCTTTTTTTGATATCTGTTTTATATTTCTCATAGTAAAAATCATTGACAAAAAAAAATAGAAATTGTAATATATTGTACGTTTTTATATGATATATATGATATAAGTTATTGGTTCTCCTTCAACTCACGAAATAGACTAATTAGGTTAAACTAAATCACTTTCTCTCGAAACATAATTTAACTGTTATTTTATATTTTGACCGGGTGCCAAATGTGCTGCAGAAAATTCTTGCGAAACGCGCGGTTTTGCCTACAGTTCTTTTTGCTTTTTGAGATTTATGATACCTTCTGCTTTGTTTCGTGTCTCCTCAGTTGCTGTTGTTGTCTATTCTTATCGAAATCGGGTCAGTTGTTTTTCCCTTACGTGTTGACACTTTATTACTATTTTGTTTTGTTTTCACTTAAAACCAACATTCCAAATTGATCTTCCTTTGACAAATTTATATCTAATAAATTATAAATGGACTGTATACGTAAAGTGAAAGAAAATGCCTGATTTATATTCAAGGTCAACTCGAGATATGTTCAAAACAAACTTTAACGACGATGTCTATGATTAGATCATATGGGTAAGTATACATTTATAGCTCTTTGTGCTCAGAAGAATGTGTAATAGAACTAATAACGTCGACAGAAAAACAAAATGAATATTTCCTATCATCATTAATTTACCCATATAATGTCCCCGGAGATACATATTCTCGATCTATAGAAAAACTCCAGACGGTTAGCAAGTCACATGCATCGATTACTATTGACGCCTGCTTAGAGTTAACAACCCCGAATATACGACTTAAGCAGACATGTGAGGTCGTTTGATTTAAGCCCCTTTGTAATGTCGTGATGTAACGTTTGCATAGTCATAATCCTGCATCGCAGTTTCCGAGATTTAGGTTTCGATTATGATGATTATTATCACAGCAATTGAGATGCTTTTAATAGAAAAATATAAGTAACACACATACAAGTACATAGACTCAAACTCTATTGAATATGAGTCTCTTATATCCTATGTGTTCATAATCCCTGTCTCGTCGCATTGTGGCTTTTCGCAAAAACAGTAACCTCCTCTTAAATTCATTTGGGATATATCAACTGTAGCACATTTGGCACAAAACACTTTCTTTGACCTGGTAGCTCAGTCGGTTAGTTGATGGTATAACAATATGAAGTATCAGTAAACACCAAAGATGATTTTCTTTTTTCAGCTATATTAGTCTTTCATAAAAGTCCCGAAAGGTATGGTTTTCTTTTCAGGAATCATTTCCGCAATTTAAGTAGGAAATATTTGTGTGTGTGTTGGATGTAGTGATGTCCTATGAGTTCATCCCCGTTATGTTTATCATGTTGAAGTTATCTCCCCTGATCATTTAATTAGTATTACTCTTTATAAATATATATATATATATACTGGCGGACGTCGTTATAGCGAACTATTATATGACGTCATAGTTTATGACGTCAATACTTCAAATAAACAGTCTGAAGAATCTCCTAGAAGAGATGAAAGTACTAAAGACTCGTTGTTAAGAATTTTTCTTTATATAATATATATATATATAAATAATAGTCAAATTGATTAAATAAAAGNATTCTATATATATATATATATATATATATAATTTTTCATTTCAAAGTATCCTTAAATTAATTAATCATTATTGTTGTAACTACATTGTATATATATATTCTATCAAATTTTGAGCCACTCATGGAAAGAATTTATATAGGCTTGCCTGTTATTTAATCAATTTGACTATTACATCTGTCAAAAAAAATGTTGAAATCAAATGAATCATTTCCGTATCTATAATTATGCCTCGAAAATCATTTTCCAATGGGTAGTTAGTTTTGTCAGTTGATAATTGAATATCAAGACATCACTACAAAACGAATTTGTTAGGGGAAAAACAAAATGAATAAAAAAATATTGAATTGTGAACGTCTGAGCTTGTTTCTGTTCAACTTTTATTTTTCGTTCTGGGATATGGTGGTTTTTTTTACCTTTGTAAATAATTGTTTTATACTTCCAGGTTATGAAAAGCTACACGATACGACAGGTTTACATTTCCATTACCGTCCTTATCATTTTCACAAGTGTCCACACAGAGGCTGGGGTCCGCTCATTATGTGAAGGAAGATGCGAATCGTCAACACCACACCTACAAACTCTTAAAGATGTGTGGCACAAAACGTCAAAACGGATCGGCAAGCAAGGCAAGTTCTTAGTTCTGAAGAGTGCTAAATAACCATTTCCTACACCTCCAAATGGTAAAATATATTAGCAATATATTAAGGTTATCTGTTCTTTTATTAGTGCATTCATATTCCGCCCATCGGGGAGGTCATTTAAGTAACTAGCATCATCATTTAGAGATACAAATATTTAAATCATGCATGTAGCAAATCAATTTACGTTTAGCGATTAATATATTTTTGAGAATAACCGGATTAAGTGCTACAATTTCATAAGAGTTAGATACTTTTAACAGTATAACTGAGGATTATAGAAATAACCACAACTAGCTTAAAAAATCTAAAAGATGTTCTGGTACAGATTATCAAGATTTATAAAGCAATGCATTTTTCAATAAGAATCATTTATTAGTCCCAATGAGTGACAAATTGCACAAAACGTTGAGTACTGTTTATCTTATCAAGCGTTCTTAATACGTATTAAGGTTTAAATGAATTTATGCTCATTGAACTTGCACAACAAAATGTGCTCAACGAGTCGACCATAAGAACAGTACATCAAAATCAACATTTAAGGTCAAGAAAAAAAGTTCGTCAAATCGCACACAGAATGATTTTCAAGACTGGTGATTTGTCGAAGTATAAACTCTCCCGCACCCAGTTTGTTCTATGGCAATCTAAAGCTTAGAATCTACTACTCATTAAATACTTGTTAGATTTAATGGCCGTTGAAATTGGGGAGACAGTTTGACTAGATTGAGCGCGGGAGTAAACTGTGATTGCTTGTCGGGAAAGGTAATTGACGATTAGTCAAACAAACGTCAGACCCTAAAACAAAATGTCTGCTGATTAAGTATAAAGAAATAGCGTGATTTGTTTCCATACGAAACCATGTTAAAAGAGTCGATTGTCTGTTATGTAAACTGAACTGCGACTCATATACACATTAGGTATTGTATAACATATAACTTCAACAAGGAGAACATAACAGTTAGGTCGACAACATTCTCGTTACCGAGACACAGTGAATCATATGTTCAATTTTACTTATAGCGTATCAAGGAAGCAAGAAGTCAAGACGAATCAGCTCCCCCTCCCCTGTGAATTCAATTGCTTTTTCTTAACATTTAAATATATTTAGGTGCATTCAAAGCATTATCAAAACTCAAGTTATGAAGATCAATATCATTTGCAAATATGTTTACACTTTTCATCTGTCTGGTGTTTATTTCTAAGATTCTTTCATGTAAGCGCATGAAATGAGGTGCAAGTTCTAAATTGCTTTCTTGCACCGGACAGCTCTGTCATATATGCGCACAGGAATGATATCTCTTATTATTGACTCACAGTGGCGTTTTTTCGTTCATATTTTGAAATTTCTCTAGATTTGCGTTTAAGATAAAACAAATTTTCCACACAGAACAAAACTTTCGAGATAATTATAAAAGACAGTGAGTGACGTTTTGTTGTGACACAGTTTATCCGAGGAGATTCTAAAAAGCGTTTAGTCTACACAGCTGTTACATTGCTATTTCATGTTTTTGTAATTATAACATCTCTTTAAACGTGTTTATACGATAACAGAAGATGTTACGTTCATAGGTCTATAAAGGCAATGCAATCAGTGTAATTTTTACGCTTCACCTCCCGTCTCGCCTACCGTGAGACCAACGTCAATACATTGAAGCAAACCAAGTGACCTTAAATTCAAGTTTCAGACTTTACAACTACTTTCAACTATGTCTGCTGGGGTGCGTCATATAATTCCTTTTTATTTGACGATAAATCGAATAGCCTAGTCCAGGTTGAGAATCGCATCCTTGAATGTTCCCATTGTTGTGGTTCTTGCGATCCCTCCTCGAGATCATTCGAGTCGATGGTGGTCCTCACAAAGAACAAGTTCATTCATAAACTGTGTTGTATGGCTTTGTTGACCTTATACTGATCTGCTGCTATTTCTTACTGAGTTTGTAATATTGTTTTGTTTAATCAAAATGGTTAAATTCCTGGAGGTTCTTTCCTTTTTTGGTTTAGAATTTAATGAAGCCATCTGGCAGTATCTTTGGTACAATCTGCTCCACCTCCTTATAGAACAAAAGAATTCACGGTTGTTGTCACTTACATGGCTCATCTTGCATCCTCTTCTCTTGTACAAACCTTTGCTGCTCTGTGCTGTGTGCTTTAGAGCCTGCTTGTATGTAAACGAAGATGCCGTGAATCGTAAGATTCTTCTAATACACTGTTAACTGCATGTTTACCCCTTTGTCTAACAACATCGATAAGCTTGTTACAAGTATAGTGATAGGACTATACAATACTAGACACCTTATCGTCACTATCTCCTCAATCTTTGTCTCATTTTCATATTCCATCTTTTGACTTCCATATAACAACAAGAAAAGCAACTAATGCTTTAAAATGTTTGCCAAATTTATTAATTCTTCATCCTCTTTCTCATCCTTTAGTTCGTTTTTATCACTGTAAATTTTGATACAGATAAATAAATAAATGTAATTTACTAAACTCTTAACTGTAAACACACCATTTGCTTTAAACGTTTGCTAGTTTTGACAGAAGTTATCGTTCTTGATTTCAGATATGTCATTTGAGTCGTTCGTGACGTCACTAGTGGCGGCTTCGGAGCGGTATCTTTGGTTGAAGCCACTCCGTGGGGACTTACTCGGCATGATAGCTAAATATCAGGACTGTGTCAAAGCCTGCGAACATCAACACAGCAAAAGGACTTCCGAAAGAGCATCTGATGCATACGTCCGGCCGGCAATATGTACGTAGATTGAGTAAATACCCGGATGTATATTGTACATGGAGAACTATTTGTCTGTCTGTTCCATAAGTTACGGGAGGCCTTTTGGGGATTATTATTTATATTAAATATGCCATTCATTATGATCATAAATCAAAATGTAACTTTTCATTTGGCAACTAAGTTTTTGTATAATAAACATTCATCAATCTGTCCTTACTTGGTATTTCTACTTGCGTTGTTTAACGTAAGAAGAGGGTTGACTCTGGTCGTTACATATCAGCCTTCGAGGTTTCCTGTAACCTTTGATCAAACTGCTGGAATTTTATCGGGCATGGATTACACGCATTTCTAGTTTAAGGATATCGTGCCACTGAAAAACTGTAACTTAGCATTGTTAAATATGAGTTTTGATTAATCTTTCCTGAAAAGAAAACAACACCTCGCGAGACTTCAATGAAAAATTAATAAAGATGACACAAACAACATAAAATCAACATTGGTGGTATGTGTATAAATAATGTGTAAAATTCTGCGGAGCTAGACCGGGGTTCGAACCCATGGCCTCAGATTGTTATACTACCGCTCTAACCGACGGAGCTACCTCGTCAAACATGCATTACTTTGTTGATGTAGACAGTAAAAAAGTTAATATTTACCACACCATCTGGGCATTTCTTCTATTAACGACTCATCAGTGGTAATAAGGTCAAAAGACAGAACAAAATGTAGACATACAGCGAACGGAAAGGTGCCTATTAATCCTTTATAACGTTACAAAGGACTTGGGATGTTTTGAGTGATTTTCGGCCTCATGAAAAATAAAAATTTCAACTTTGATTTATTTACCAATTTCTTTTATAAACATCAAATTGGTAAATCGGGGCTAGCTTTTTTGGTCCACATTTATTAATTGGGCATGCGTACAAGCCCTATATCACATAACTTTTTCGTTGCTATTCAGAAATAGCCAAAATATGGTGTTTTCGATAGTTAGCACGCAGAAATGAAAGCCTCCTTTTATGACAGCCGAACATTTCTTCATACGACTGAACACTGGTATGACAATGTTTCAACATGCCAATTATGTATTTGGTTGCTGCTTGTGGAAGCTTTCAAAAATGGAACGGTGTTTAGTTAATTTGCTTCAAAATGGCCAATATTCAACGCATCATATTATAAAAAAATGTGGATTATTACCACTCTTTGTAATGCCATATCTCCCATACATTTGTCGTTTTGGGTCTTTTCGGCCTCATAAAAATTAAAAATTTCAACTTTAATTAATTTACAAATTTCTTTTATAAACATCAAATTAGTAAACCTGGGCTAGCTTTTTTGGTCTACATTTTTTAATTGGGCATGCGTAAAAGCCCTACATAACAACAATTTTTCGTTGCTATTCAGAAATAGCCAAAATATGGTGTTTTCGATAGTTAGCACGCAGAAATGAAAGCCTCCGTTTATGACAGCCGAAAATTTCTGCATACGACTGAACACTGGTATAACAATGTTTCAGCATGCCAATTATGTATTTGGTTGCTGCTTGTGGGGGCTTTTAAAAAAAATGAACGGTGATTAGTTAATTTGCTTCAAAATGGCCAATATTCAACGTAAATGGTACACAATAGACGACATTCACGCAACATATTATAAAGAATGTGGTGTATTACCTCTCTTTGTTATGCCATATCTCCTATGCCAGTTGTCCAATGAATTCGAAGTGTAGTATCTATGCACTTCATTTATCCAACATTACAAATATAACGACTAATTCTAAATCACAGATGAGGCCGAAAATGGCTCTAAACGTCCCTTGTCCTTTACAGCTTTTGGCTTCAATTGACAATTTAGTCTTCAACTCGTATTTCATTTAAACCTTTAAAAAGCCACGGTCACCCTCGGAACATGAGAGATCAACAGCAGAGTCAAACATCTCTTTACGTTAAGTCATGACTAGAAAAACAAACAAAAAAGGAGAATTAAGTTAAACTCTCACCGGTAATATCACGAAATATGTATTTTTTGGCTGTCTGGTCGTTTCTTTACTATATATTATCTCGATATTATGCACACAGTCAGAAACATACATCGGGTCTGTCTTTAGCTTCAAGGATACTACCATAGTCTAGTTTGTAATCTTTTGAAATCATTGTCCTGTTCTCAAAGGATTTACAGATTAATTTCCAAACGTTCTCATCACAAGCATTTACTGCAGAATTTGAAATTGACGTTTTAAACATGTTTGTCGCCATAACAATTACAATGGCCTAGACGCGATATTTCTGGAAATGGGCAAAAATTGTTTCTGTTGGCAATTTGAGAGAAACATTCAAGAGTCTCCAATAAAAGCAAAAACATAGTGAATATGCAATGTTTTCATCTGCTAAAAAAAATCAACAGCCGCAGAACACGTTATGATGTCACAGTATATTGTTGACACATTTCAATAATATAGATAGCCTTCAATTTTCAGTAAATAATAGAATAAAAACTTTCAAATTAACTGCGGGACAGAAAGAATGTTTGTGAAACCACAACGTCATTGTTTTCATCGCTTCATGTTTTGAAATCGATCACGTTGTCATTCACATTTTGAATTCGTCATCCAAGGTTTAAGAATCAACCAACAGAATTACATGTTGAGTCATTGGCATGACAACCTTAAACAATATAATCCTAAGATTACGACAAATGTTAGCTGGCGAATGTTTTAATTACAAATGTTCATATTTATCTTTTCAGGTTTAACGAAAGATTTCTGCCTGTAGCCGTCACCATGGTTACCGACAACTACGTCACTTTCATAGCTACGTTTTTTTCCAAAACAATATTTCAAAAGGAAGACAAATCTCAGAAAGACAGAAACGTAACTTGTCAATCAAAATGTATGAAAATATAACACAAATCAGTTGTGATGAAAAATTCTATACAAAGTAGCTATCAATATATATTAACACTAACGAATAGTCGAGTCGTTCTCAGTGTTCTTTGTATAATGGATGTGGAACATGTTTACCAAACCTCCATCTATACGACATGTAAAAGTAATATTAGGCCAGTTTTCACTAAAGTGATTTTGTGTTTTGTTCTCAAGAAAAGATCATGAATTGTCTTATAATAAGAGGGCAGAGCCGTTTACCTCTTACTTTTTCTAAACATAACATTTAACATTGTAGTAAAACGTGAAAATTGAAAAGCAGACACTGACAAATACTTCTTTTTCAGTTGCAAATATTCCTTCCTTTAAGAATATTTCTGCGATCAGATTAAATTATCCTTTTTCATCGAACATCCTATTTTATTTATAATTCACGTAATTTATCAAAACACATTGGCAAATAATAAAAAAATAAATCATTTGTCCAAGGAGTTATCCAGACATAAGTGTTATCAGAGGAGAGATGAGATTCGATGTTCGTTTTGGCAGTAATACCTTACACGTAGCTGTGTATGTATCGAGGTCATTTAATTGGTTAAAAATTGCAAAAGAGAGAAAAAATAGCTCAAGTAATGCTTGATTACATAAGACGTGTGTTTAATTATTGAAATATATAAACTAATTAATTCAGTAATTATGTAAGACATAGTTTTACTGTCACGCTATATTTGGTAGCATTGTGTGGTATAAACGGAGTTGAAAATATATCGAGGAAGGAAAACATGTCACATACAATAATAGGAATAATGAATGTTGAAGATGAGCACCAAATGAATTTGGGATTTATAATGATTATTGAAAATCTTTTTCGGACTAAATTTTAATCAGTACAACCAAATTACTTATTCCAGGGCTCATTTACTCTAAACAAT
This sequence comes from Mizuhopecten yessoensis, assembly GCF_002113885.1. Classification (NCBI taxonomy): domain Eukaryota; kingdom Metazoa; phylum Mollusca; class Bivalvia; order Pectinida; family Pectinidae; genus Mizuhopecten; species Mizuhopecten yessoensis. The sequence goes on from NW_018408567.1 coordinate 423,880, forward strand.
GGACTAATGTGTGGCACTGTTATGCCAAAGAATGCTCCTTCAATATTCTTTTCAATACAATGACTTAGATAAATGCCTTAACATGGTTTTGTTTTTATTATATGGTACAACTCTATACAATGTAACACATTAAATATCAGATAGGAGTGTTATTTTTTCGTCGGAATTCAGAATGTAATTGATTTACATCGACCTCTAGCCTTATCTAACATTTCTTAATTATCGAAATAAAGCAGAATTTAGTCCTTATTATCTGTTCTTGTTGTTCTTTAACCTTCCGTTTTTGTCAATATATGTAATAGTTACACCTAGTATTCCAGTCAAACTAGGAATCGGTCTCTTCTTAAGGCATTTCCGGCATTCCTATAGCTTCAATATATTATTTCTAAATAGACCACCATACATTGCACAAATGAAAAAGATGATATTTAAAGAATATAAACGAGAGTTTTCTGGAAGTAAAATTGCAACAGTCCCAGACCTGGATTCAAACCCTTTGTTCTCCAATCATTATTTGTATCTGCAAGATATCTTGGGGGACATTCCGGGCCGAGTATCCCGGGGCTGCCGACATTATGCTATCGCTCTAACCAACTGGTCTACCTGGCTATAGGTACGATGTACTACCCCTGGTATATATCACACTATATCTATTACTAAAATGATATCAAGGGAAAGTTAATGTCTGTATGAAAAACTACAGTAGAACTCTTTAGTATTTTCCTTGCAGTGTGACAGGGTTCCGTTAATTAAGATATTTAAAAAAAATGCTTAAATTTATTATTGGTTATCCTGCAATGCTTCTCTGTATTGTGGGCTAGGAAAACAAACAACATGGTCCACTCCATGAAAGTGTTACTAAATGTATATATATGGGGCAAAGAAGTAATTCCAACAGTGTGGACATGTATATATATATATATATATATACTCTCGTAGTTTCATCGGTTGCGGCATATATATGCATTCGTTACAAATGTCTACAATGCACGTCTGCTATATTGATATGGGTCACAAGACACCCAAGCACGTTACATTTGTAACGAAACCCCGTGGTTGCAGTGAGGCCAACACAATTTACAGTTTAACATACAATTGTTCAAATGTACCAGTAGACAACGAAACATTGTATCAACAATTCGTTTCAAAATAAACCAACGAAAGAAAATCACATTGGATGTGTATTCCGTCTTTTCGTATTGCAGAGTTATCTGTTCTTGTGAACAGGTATTGATTGTTATTAGTTTGTGTGAAAAAAAACTACGTCGTTTTCTCAAACATTTATGACGTTAATCTCACAAACAAATGACGTAACAATCAATACCTGCTCACAAGAGCAGGTAACTCTGCAATATGAAAAGACGGAATACGTTTTTGGCAATGATTCAATAACTGTCAATGTGATTCTTGGCATTCCGCCTTTAATAAGGTTTGTGAGGACTTTTAAACAATTAATCAATTAACTTTTACCTTTAGAAAGAGAAACTTTTCGCTGCAGTTTAGTTTTCACCTTTTTGCCCTCTCTAATGAGGGCGATTTATCTTTACAGCGAACATTTGTAAACAAGATAATATACAATGTGTCTAGTAAATTAATGTGGAGGGTGAAAATAGAACTGGTTAGATATGGATTTTACCAGCGAATGGCGAAAGTTTGACATGGCAAAAATGTCCCGATATAGTTGTAGTATACCATCTATGAGATTTATTTACACAGAAAATCCTTCGATGACAGACTGATAATAGATATATATAAATTTAAATGTAAAATAAAAAAATAAAAAAAAATAAAAAAAAAATGCTGCAGTGTCGTGAATAAACTTTAGCATAAGAAATGGCATGGAAGAGGTCAAACGTCTGAACAAAGGTCGTCCACACAACTGAGCTCTGTATACGCAAGCAGTAAGCTATATAGTATTTAAAGACAAAGATGATGTTATTTGTAATAAAGTTACGAACAACTACATACTTCTGTGACAACACAGGGTCAACTTATTACAGGTTAATTTTTGTGATCGATTCGAATGTGTCATCAGTAAGACGTTCTTGCCAGGCTCGTCCAATTGTTACCATAAACTTCGGTAGTTTCCGTGTAACTATTCTGAAAATTATTATGTTTCATAAATAGTGTATAGAGCCGAATATCTAAATAGAAATAACAGCAAAACATGTGTCATTTTAATCTGTATACACTTACAATGTCATCATAGTCCGAAAGAGGGAGATATTAATGGAAATAAATTACAAATTATATCAATACAACTTCTTGCAAAGTTTGTCAGTCTGACAATGTTGTTGCAGACGCACTAAAATTTCTGACTAACTTTGGTCACAATTTCACACTAGTCATGCTATGCTAGCAATCTTTCATACATTTTACATTACTATTAATATCGTGATCCATCCAAATATTAACATCACACTCTGAGGTATTCGAAATACTCCTCCAATTAATAAACATTACCCAAATTGGCTTGAAAATTAAGCATTTATTTGTGTTAGAGATTACAACATTTGTAACCATTATATATTTAAAGGTAACATATTTCGGCTCGAAATCTGCAGCAGCTTTTAACAAGAAGTTGATAAATCATATTATACATTTTATAGTGTATATTTTTATTACATTTTTCGGGAATAGGTACATTGTAATTTAGACCAAGGCAGTAGTTTTAAAGTCATCTAACAGAGGTGTTGCAACGTCTATTTCGTTATGTAGTTTAACTCATTCACCCCTGAAGTTTCATAATGAACTATTCCAACCTTTGAATTGGAGGAGTTTAAATGTGTCTTCAGGGGGGAATGAGTTAAGAACTTTTATTGAAGTAGTTGCAAGCGATGTTCGGACCTGGTGCATTATACTAAAAAGAGATACGAATTTACATGAAGATGGTGTCTCAGTGGTGTTTCGACATTTCATCGACATTTATCCCAGCAAATGCAAACGATTGCAGGGATGTTTTTTTATTGCTAAGGGCTGGATAGAGGGATTTCTATTGCTAAGGGCTGGATAGAGGTACAAACTGACAATTGGCGTCCGGATTAATAAGGTTGGATGGATAGGTTGAAGATGGATAGCGGGACATCCCCTTCTGGGTAATGCTGGCTACTGGTGGCTAGTTTAGCGAGGTTGGTTAGCGACACAACCGGCAAGTGGTGTATGAATCCACAAGGCTGGATTGATACAGACAAACCTGTGCCTGGATCAGCGAGGATGGATAGCGGGACAACCCCTTCTGGGTAATGCTGGCTACTGGTGGCTAGTTTAGCGAGGTTGGTTAGCGACACAACCGGCAAGTGGTGTATGAATCCACAAGGCTGGATTGATACAGACAAACCTGTGCCCGGATCAGCGAGGATGGATAGAGGGACAATCCCTTCTAGACAATACTGGCTACCTGATAACTAGTGGTTGGTTTGGCAAGGTTGGATACGGATACACCGGTAACTTGTGTCTGGATCAGCGAGGATGACAAGAGTGACAACCACACAGTGCTGGCTACCTGATAACTGGTGGCTGGCCCAGCAAGGTTGATAAGTGGTGTCTGAATTAACAAGGCTGGATGGTTACGGACAAGCCGGTAACTTGTGTCTGGATCAGCGAGGATGACAAGAGTGACAACCACACAGTGCTGGCTACCTGATAACTGGTGGCTGGTTCAACAAGGTAATAAGGTTGATAAGTGGTGTCTGAATTAATAAGGCTGGATGGTTACGGACAAGCCGGTAACTTGTGTCTGGATCAGCGAGGATGGTAAGAATGAATGACATACCCCACAAGTGCTGGCTAAGCAATAAATGGTAGCTTGTTTAGCGATGGTGGGTAGCAAAACAACCTGTTAGGTGGTGTTTTAATGAACGAGGCTGACAATCCATTAAGTGAATTGGATGAACACTTAGCAGTACAAAACATGGAGAAGCACTCATGGTGCTGTATCGCTAACTACACATGTTTGACCTTCAAATCTGGTTAAATTGTTAATGGTCAAATACCATTACCATACATATAATGGATCGAAAGAGGATCAGTCATTCATTTGGACAAACCTACTTGTGCTACTGGTCAATTATTATGACTCTAGACCTCTTGGTTATTCAAAAGAAAACATCAAAAAGAGTTTAACATATTTGACCTCTGTGACATAGAAAATGGGTTATGGTCATTCATTCGAAAAAAGTTTAAGTTGATGTTGATCGTAATTCATCCTAGAATTCTTGTACCGAAATATCACAATCATAGGTCTTTTGACTAATCATTATGTTTTTTCAAAGATTTGATATATTTGACCTCTGTTACTTCGAATTGGTAATTGATCTGAACAAATTTAATAGCCCCTTATCCTTTCATGTTAATAGCCAACTATAATTATTATAATCTCTCTTAGCTATTCAAACTTAGTCATTTAAAGGTTTTGATCTATCCGAGCGTCATGACCTTGAAAATGAGCATTTTTGTCATAAAAAGAAAGCCATTTTATTAGTGTTTTTTTTTTACATGATTGACCACTCTACTTTCAGGGTTATTTATTTTAACAAATATAACAGCCCTCCATCTCAGCATGGTATAGCTTTATATAATGGCTTTTGGTCTCTTGATTATTAATATTTACAAGACGTTGCATAAAAAGTTTAAACACTTTTGATCTCTGTAACCTAGAAAGTGGTGGGTCAAGGTAATTTTTATGAACAAATTTAGTCATCCTTCATCCAAGCACGCAAAAAGGGCACTTTACAATGACCCTATTATTTTGTGTTTGATTTTTAATACCTTTTTATCCTTGAAACATATGGGGTTTTATTGGATATTTTGAGGACAACAGACCCCAAGTTGGTTAAGTATCTGAAGTTTCAAACCATCTAACTAATATCTATCATAATAATTCCAAACAAGTTTAAATTATTTCCTACTGAAAACTGTTCTCCTTTCAACGTGTCCTTTTAAAAAAAAAAAAAAAAAGTAGGTTAACAAGATTTCAACTTGTGAACTCCATGGTTAAAAAAAACACGATTTTAAAGCAATAATTTTACCCTCGCTGATACATTTTTTTCTTAAAACCTGTCTGAAATTAAACATTACCTACCCAGTAAAAGATCACGTTTTACATAGCTATATGCGGTGGATTTTATTTACAATATTTACACATACATGTGCAAGTCTAGGAGTACAAAACAAAGGATGTAAAAACGTATCAGAAAATTCATGCCGGCAGAGGTGTCCAAAAAAGTATACACATCTATCGTTTCACCACATTTTATGTATTGTTCTTCCATTCCGTCTTTACGTATTGCAGAGTTATCTTCTCTTGTGAGCAGGTATTGCGTCATTGGTTTGTGTGAGAAAATTGTCGTTTTCTCAAAAATTGATGACGTTACTCTCACAAACAAATGACGTAACAATCAATACCTGCTCACAAGAGAAGATAACTGTGCAATACGCAAAGACGGAATATGGAGTAATCCTTCAAACTGATCACTGACAGAAAGAATGTTTAAACTTCAAAAAAGAGCTGCGATGAGTTAAAATGTAAAAGATATTTTAACTCCAACTTTCATACTTATATTAAGAATTTGAACTGGATGCCTATACTTGACTTTTATACTATCAGGAAATGTGTATTAACCTACAAAATCCTCAATGATGAGGCTCCTGGTTTTTTAAAGCAAAATTTATTCACTTATGTCAGCCAGGTTTCAACTAGGACTACCCGTTCTTTAACATCAAAGAAACTCTATATTCCCAAATGCAGAACAACATTTTATAAGCGTTCATATTGAAGAGACACGAAACGCTGTCATTTAAAAAGTTATATCTTAGCAACTATTTTAAATCAACAACACATAGTGCAATATGAATTCGTAAAAGCTTACCTGGTCTGTCCTAAAGCCACAGTTTTATTTCAACTTTATCCTTTGAATTATCCCTACGGTGTATTTATTATTAAATTTCCATTCATATGTTATAGTTAAGATGTGTTCATTTTAATATGTCCTTGGTATAACAACTATTAACTAAAGTGAGGGCGCAGTGGGCAAACCTCGCAGCAAGAGACCTCCCAAACTCTTTGAAAGCTCTGTTGTGCCTCACTGAACTATCATCTTATACCGGTAATATAATATGTTTGTTTATTTATTTTGTTTCCATGTAAGTGATGTTGTACATTGTATATATGTCTTTTACAGGGCCATATTGTAAACTAGACAAAGTCTAACCATGTGACCCTGTCTAAATAAAAGAATTTATTATTATTATTATAGCTAGCTGTTGTTGTGTAGACAGATTTGTTAATGACCAAAACTACCCTCTCAAACCATATTTATTTTTTGTCTCTCAAATATATGAAGCCCACCTAGTCCACTTTGAAATATACAGTATATATGAATTGTAGTGCTGTTTTTATTTTTGAATTTTGATACCAGGTACATGTAATGTTACAGCAGTTAATTGTTGTACAAAAATATCATCCTTGACCACCAGATGCTACCCTACACTGCTACAAAAGGATGAACCAGGGGAAATGAAATTTACATTTTAGATTCAGCACCTTTGGGCCCTTTCATCCTTGACCAGTATTTGATTTTAGGACATATAATCTGAAAGGAAGATTCGAGACATTGGTCAATTTTTCTGTAAAATTTTCACCCTAGCAAAAGCACCTTGACTATGGACAATAGCCCTAATTTTTCAATCCCTAATCGTGCTATCGATTACCAAGGATGTTCCTTACTTTAAAGAAATTTGTCCACTGGTTAGATTATAGTAATAAATGTAAAAAGTTTCTGCATGACTGACGTTTAATGTTGTTGTGTGAAGAGTGATTGTAATGTGTTTCTCGAGTCTTTAGCTTAAATTAGGACACCTTAAAATACATAAACTTCACTCCATCTGTAGTACTTCTCCCAATTATTGATTTGTGAATATTAATGAAAAAGATTTTCAACAGGAACACGGTAACATAATTTTATGTACAAGATATTTATAGTAAAACCTTATTATAACGGCCCTCTTTTCATTTGCCATCTTATATTGAGGTCCCTTTCATTCTTTTCTTAAGAATTATTCATGCTTACCTCAATGTATAGACAAACCCCTTTATAATGGCAATCTTTCTCTGGACAAATGGTGGCAGTATATGGAGTGTTACCGTGATGTATTCAATGTATTGTGTAATGTGTTTTCTGGGGCATCTTCGTACATGTTCTTTCAATCCATCTAGTGACCAGTGCTGTTTTGCTTCAGAGAATAACGATTTAAGATGAAAAAATCTCCACAGTAATGGTTTAGTTTTTACAAAGGTAACCATTTAATAAGCAAGGTACATAAAAAATTAGAAACAAGTCTGTTTTGTTTGAAGACAAACATTTAATGGTAGGGCCCCGTATCAGTGTATCGTCACAAAAACTAGCGCAGCGATTTACGTGTTTTTGTTGCAGAGGCAGGCCGTGTGACAGATTTAGCTTGCGACGTCACAGTACGCTTCTGCCTTTTTGGTGTGGTCACTGAAGTAGATACCTCTGTGTCTTTTCTTGCCAATGTTGATTTTGCCGGAAGCGACTTGGCTAACTTTCGTTTTGAAGTCCTCCTAGTATTTGGGGGAGTCTTAAAACTGATTTCCTCCTCCTCAGAATCATCCACAAGCAATGACTTATCTGCCTTTTTAGGCCCCACTTTCATAGCCTTTTTCGGCTCCGATTTTACAGATTTTATTGATGGTGGTTTCGGAGCATTTTTAGCGGTTAATTTCACAGCTGTATTAGAATCTGATTTCACTGCCTTCTTGGATTCTGATTTTAGAGCCATCTCTGCATTTGATTTCACAGTTTCTTTTTGCTCCGATTTCCCATCCATTTTCGGTTGTTTTTTGACAGCCTTTTTAGTGGTTGTTTTGACAGCCTTTTTAGGGGATGCATCTTGGTTCCTCTGTCTGAATTCTTCCGATACAAGTTTTTGGTCTTCCTTTTTCTCTGCAAGCCATGCCTCACGTCTGGCTTTCACCTTTGAAAATCTTTTTGCTTTCGCTTCTTGCTTCCTACGTTTGAATTCTTCTGCTATCGCCTGTTTGTCTTCCACTATCTCTCTATTGATTTTCACCTTTTCTCCAAGTTTGGCAGTTTCCTCCTTAAGCTCGTCCTACAGGTATGACATAAAAAGGTTACAATGACAATGCCTATGAACACTACGTTAAATTAATTATCTGAAGTTACTGAATCTCATTGTTTATTCTCTAAATATCTTGTTTGTCACAATTACAAGCGTGACCGGGTGATTACGTTACACAATAAAATGACAGTACAGCTGTCAAACTTTGATGTTTCGAACTTTACGGGATTACCGGGAAAAATTTGAATTGTCGAGACTTCGACTCGAGAATGCTAAACTTTGAACATGAACTGATTGTGATTGTTATAAGTGACGGAACAAACACAAGGCAAATAATTTAATATGAAAACCATTAATATTGGTTTTAACGTAATTAGAACAAATTTGTTTCAAAGTATGTATCAACGTTTCATGCCACTGTTACTAACTTCAGAACCACTGAACTTACCATGCCAGCATAGCTGAACTCCACTCCCAAAGCTTTGAGCTTTTCCATCTTTTTCTCATTTTTGGATATGAAATTCTTCATATTGCGCAGTTGAATTTTATCTTTTTTTGTTTTATTATGGACGAAGGTGTTCTTTTCCCTTGTTTTGAAAGGCACAATTCTTCTATTCACCACTCTGAAGGTGCCCTCGTTTACTTTTTCACTTGGCACAAACTCGCCTAAAAATAAAAGTTATGGTTCTGTTATTGAATATTAAATAATGCACATAAATAGCAGCAATGTGCATATGATGTAAAGAGAATATTCTATGTTTTCCTACGAATCTCACATTCTGTATATCTCATGTGCATCAGAAATTGTTTGCTGCTATTTCACAGTCGTTGAATTATTATAATTGAAAAAAAAATGACATAAATGAAGTGAAGTAATACAGTGAAATAGTTACAAATCTGCAACTTCAGAAGTTATTCAAGGTTCCACTGTACTTGTAGATATTTAGTATACATCCTTGTAACTGGAGACAGGTCACTTTTAATTCATGTGAATCGGACAGTTTTTTTTTTTTAAATGATTTATGATTTTTTTCACAAAGTCCAAAGATGAATCCATATATCCTGACAAAAAAATAAATCCAAATGCAGACTTGTGCACAAATTTTTCATGTGTTTAATATTTGATTAGATTTGAAATAAAATCCTTGAAATTATTCTAGAAATGAACACACCTAATTGAATATACTGGAATATGTAAAAAAAAAAAAAAAAAAAAAAAAAAGGATGTGAGGTGCACATGAGCTAATTGATCAATTTATAAAACATGTACATTAGTCGTTAGTATAAATGTCAAAACTGAAAAACTATTGAAATAAAATAACAAGCAATATGGATTAATATGTCTTGCCTGTACCCCGCTTTGACCATCAATGCACATATCAGAGAAACTAACTTAAACTAATAACTTAATGTTGATGGAGATGCTGACAAAGTCATGATCAATGGACCATGAAAGGTACAAGGTCGCAACAAGCATTTGATGCATGAGTTGATATATATGTACTACCTCAGATGCATCTATAGTCCAAATTTGGTTGGTCTAGCACTGATTATTTCAGTGAAACTAACTTAAATGCAAAAACATCAATGTTGAAGCTGCCGTCTTCACCAGAAAAGCAACACCTTAGTCTCGCTTCCGCTACTTCGTGGCGGCGTGACAAAAATGACACTGGCAGTCATGTACATTGTATCTGTCAACAAGATCCTGTTTACTTACATTTCAAAAGCCTTTCAAACAACAGGTAATTATTCATTGTTTCCGCAACAACTTTCGCTACATCTTCATATAGAAACTCTATGAAGGCAAACCCTTTACTGCGTCCTGTCTGTAAGGGAAAATGAGAAAAATGAACATTCTATGTATATAAGTTATAAACCAGTTATTTAGACATGTCAATTAATCAAAACAAAGACTTATAAAGTCTATAACATGTATAGTAGGTAAAGTGGAAATCTACCCGAGGTTGTAGAATTGGGGTCAGAAAATTCATACAAGTCTTTGCGGAAGTTCTAACTCAAAATTTATATCTAAAATGTTACAGACTCTTGTGAAAGGACAACATTTTAGCTATAGTGAAAGATAGCCATTTTCAATCTCGCTTCTCTTACAACCTGATACTGCAGGTGTTAGACTCCCCTTTGCTCTCTGCACCTCTGGAATATGTCATAGCAAAATTGAAGGCTCAGTGTGAACGCCTTGCGGATGAGAAGAGAAGACTAGGTTTGATCCTTCGATGTATGTACATCAAAAGAATTTGTCAGTTAAAATTGACTCGCTTTAAAGTCGGGTGTCGGCTCCTCTTGTAATCTTCAAAGGACAGGTATCAGCCTAGCGATTGATTTTGGTTTTTTTACCCGACACCAATTAAATAGCTAGCCACATGCCTTCAGGCTTTAATTTTTGTTATGACATAAGCCAGTGATGCAGAGGGGGGAAAGTGAGCGTAACCCGTGGAGTATCAAGGATGACTGTCCAAAGAAATTGTAAAAAACAAAATTTGTCATTGAACCGTGATTCAGTTATCATTACTGATTCTTGTTAACATTAATCACAACATGGTCAACTACAGTGTGACCAATCAGAATGCTTTTGAATATAAGATTTACCAACTCTATACATACCTTTAAGCTTCTGCAGAGTTTGAGGCGTGTCACTGTACCAAACTGGCTGAAGAACCCCCTCATCTGAGGCTCATGGAATCCCACTGGGATGTGTCCCAGGTAGACGACACCTTTTGGTGCATCACTGTTTTTCTGTAAGGTAAAGTAATAATAGTCTATAGCTATAGTCTACTGATATTTGTCATTATTTTTCATTAAATTTACTTCCAATTTTCTATGAAATGTTATATTCCCTCCAGTATGTTTCTAATTTCAAACCTACCAAATCTAAGTGTTTTATAAGGTTTTTCCATATTTTTTTTTTTAATATTTTGTTTTACTTTCGAAATCACCAGGATTATTTCTGACTTTGTTTTTGTTTCACTTAAACTAATTCAAGGCAAAGAGGAGCTTAACTCGTATGCATTCACCCCTGAAATTTTTATTATGAACTATTTCAACCTTTGAATTGGAAGAGATCATCATCAAATGTGTCTCCAAGGGAGGTGAATGAGTTTAATTATGGGACGCCATGTAATATATAATATTGGTCCCTTCTTTCGTTGTGCACAAGATAATAGTGACCACATGCAAATTAATTGTTTACATATATACATATTGCCAGATAAGACAGCAGCTAAATCAGCCTTGTATAGCCAGATTCCTCAGATCTGAACACTTGTAATTAGTGGCCATGCCCATCTGCAAACACCAGCTTTTGGCATGAATTTCTCCCAAACTGCTTATGTATCAGGTATTGGACTGGAGCACCAGTTTTGTTCGGTTTTATTTTGTTGAACATCATATCAAAAGCTATGATGTCTCCATGTGTGTTGAGTAAGCGTGCATGTCTAGTGTATTCGTGCTTGTGTGTACGTATGTGTGCTGGAGACAGGGTTTCTTGAGGTATTTGCCTCCTTGCAATAGTGTGGATCTGATAACAACTTCAGTGTTCCATTGACAACAGGTAAAACACTCGTTGCAATAACCCTAAATGCTAAACGTTATAAGCAGGCATCCTCGTCTCATCGGTTTCCATGCCATTTAGAAGCAGCCATGATCTTGTGCTCATATTGGTAGAAAATAGTTGAAATTACTGATGACTGTAATAGCTATGTGAACAATCTACTAATGGAAACAAAAAATATAGTGCTCAACAACAACTATATTTAAACAAAAATAAGAACAAACATTTTTCAACAAACTTCACCTGTCGGAAGTAGCCTTCATATGTTTCCATGCCTCTAATTGGATGCAGTGTTCAAAGAGGGACAACTTAAATAAACTAAAAAAGAAATTCTCCAACGTTGCCCACACAAACAATGATATTTGATCATTAAGTTTATTATAAAAACAAATTTTCAAAATTGCACATTCTTTATTCATTTTGCAATATGTCAACTGACATGGATTCATATAATTCAATAAATTTATTTTATTTACTTGGTTATATTGAATAGAATCTTATTATTTATTTGTATAGTCTCATATATAATTGGTTTTGTTTGATGGCAACTTATTGTTGATTCTTTTTCCATTTAAAATTGGAAGTTCACATCAAAGCAAAATTAAGGTTTCTTCGCACTTCGGTGTAAACAGTAGCTTGGTTTCAGGATTTTGAGTATGACGTAAATTGTAATAATTTCTGTTAATAAATATACACATCAGTAATTTTAGCAACACACTTAACTTTTATCTAATGTTTATACTCATTCTAAAACCTTTTATTCTAAAAATTGAGGGTACCAATTAAGGTTTTAAAGGTGTATATGAAATCATTTCATTTACATTACAGAAAAAATCCTGGAATTTGATAGCAGTGGGTTATTTCAGCAAGTTTTAATGAAAATGAAAATTAAGAGGGGCCATTGTATGTAAAATTTAAAGAAAAAAGGAACATGGAGGGGTCAATTTCAGTTTTGGGGGGTCAATGGCAGCCTACCGCATTACGTCCCTTTATAGTTGGCCGCTAATAAACATTGGCGCTGTCTGTCAACGGTAGTTCCGGTTTGAGCTCGTATGCAACGCTCCGATGCAAATAATGCTAAAATTGCGCGACTATTAACGTCTGTATTCTTAACACAATTATTATGATGCAAGTGTTTTTTTTTGTGTATATGGTTAAATGTGTTGTGTTGCATATATTCGCGAATTATTAGCAGAAATGTTATCATTTTGATACCTTTGTCAACATTTTTTCGAGAGCATCTACATGTAAACACTGACTGACTCGACTCCTGGACCTAGATATGTTATGTGTTGGAGTGATCAGCCTCTTACGTCATCATAAGTGACACACCTGTGCTATGGTGTTTGCCGGCGAAGCATATAACCCGTGGATACTTAAGTCAAATTAAAGGTATTTTTGTGCACTTTTACTTGAGGAAGAGAGGGTGGGGTTATTACAAAGCGCAGGGGTTTGTTACAAATTTTATGCTAAACTGATATGGGTCACACAGCATATAAATATATCAGGCTTCATTTCAAAAAGCTATAATATTTAGTGATTTTTAAGGTGAATTTGGGGTATTTAAAACATGCATATTTGTTTATACTTGTATGTGCTGTGACAGTCAACTTAGTGTGTGTATCTAAGACATTTTATACAAACCCCTGTGGTCTGAGCAAGCTAATATTTTGATAACATATGTTTAAAGATATTGATTGAATCATTACTAACTGTTGAACAGAAAATTATATGTACATGTGTCAATATGTATTTAACTGTGTGATTCACATTTGCTTTTGTAATTATCCATAGACAAATGCAATATCTAACATCTGTGGAGGTCATGTCAACCTTTATTTACATCCCAAGTCTTGCTCAAAACAATTATGTGTAGCTGATGCATTTTTAACATCTGGTAACTGTGATTGTACCTATACAATACGTTCAATCATACGAGTTCCAGAGTAGTCATCCACTTTTTTCTTTCCACTCTAACATCTGGACTAAGTACAACATATCAAGTGTAAACATGTATTTATTGATGCCTAAACTCGGTTCATAAAATGTAATATGCACACATTAATTCTGTAGCATCTACAACTATCCGAACCCCAGTCATTTCTGTATAATGTTTAGGCAAATTTGTTCTCTTGATGGCCATGGGATAAGGGACTGCATGTGATCAAACATAAAATTTATCCATGTATTAATGATTCGAGAAACTGTCATAACAGACACACTAAATACTAAATAGATCTGCAAGGAATTCTTGCCGAAGACCATGCCTCAACTTCAAACACACCATGAAGAACTCATCGATTGTTCGTAGGCTCCTTTTCTTCCCAGGTTTCTCAATATTTGGGTGGGAATACTTTCTGTCTTCTGCATGTAGTTGAGTTCTTTTTTCCCCTTCCCAGTAAGTCAACTTTTCTGCACCATGCTTGCAGAAAGTAGTAAAAAACAGTAAAAATGTTGCATAATTTGGATAACCAGTATAATATTTTGTCTTCTCATCATCGTTTTCAATTACCTCTGGTTTGAAAATAGGAACAAATGTCTGAGATGCAGATGATTTCATACATTTGGCCTTATTTAATTGTGTCTGTGTAGCATCATCTCTTACATGCACATCTGATGTCTGGACATATACGGAATCCCCAACTATAGGGTCAGTCTGTGTTTCAGAACTTTCCTTTAAAGACAAAGAACCAATAGTAGAAGATATACATGTATCCCTACAGGGAATGTTTTCAGTGTTCTCAAATTCAGAATAGCGCACTAAAGGTCTGCGGGGTAACACTATTTTCCTTGGTGTGGTCAGATTCAATTTGGATGGAATAGATCCCTGTTTGCATATATTGTTTTCAAAATGGAAATTGCAGAGTCTAGAGTTGGAGCTAATTGGAGCATCTGGTCGCACAAGTTTGATTTTTTGAATCCACAATGATCTCCTTGTTGTTTGATCGGCACCGTCACCTGATGGAATGCAGTGCAGTTTTACTGTTGTACCATCATCACAAATTTTACCTGCATAGTTGGAGCACAGTAAACAGTATCTTTTCCCTCCCTTAACAATGATAGAATCTGAAATCATATAAAGGGATTTATAATGTTATTTGTTTTTTTACTGGTAATGTTTTAATATTTTTGACAAGAATAGTTTACACATTCAAACCTGCACATCACCATGGACATTCATTGTTAAAATAGATTAAATAAGTGTTGTGATACTATTCCAAAAAGGAAGGGTTTCTTGTTTTATAGTAAAGGAATCAAAAGTATATCTAGAAATGATTCAAATCTCTGAAGTAGTGTCTGATTTTCATGTTGTAATCATGCATCATTGGATCAGACATACATAGATGAAAGCATTCTAAAATTAAATTTGTTAACCTATGCATGATTTTACTGTGGCTGGGATTACATTGTATGTTTTATGAAATTGTAAACAAAAAAAAAGAAGAACCCATTTAATAAATGTTGTTTACAAATGTGGTTTATAACCTCTTTATCTTGTGAGAGTGAATGCTAAACCATTTTTATTAATTTTATTTCCTAAAAGACATTTATTACCTACCTATCTACCCATCAGTGTTTTTTCTGTCTATGTTAGTATGTAAATCCACCCACCATCCCCACCCCCTCATGAACGTGGGTGTGATAAATTATTACCATAAAGGTGCGATCATTCAAAATATACTTGTGAAAATTTCCCGAAATACCCCCAAAACACTGCCAATTTACACAAATATGTAAGAGGTGAGAGAATTTTTGGCTATATGACGACAATGACACCAAAAAAGTTAAGTGGGATCGTGAGAGTAAAGAGTTATTGTTTTGCTGAAAAAGCGTATCTGGATAGTGTCCATAACGTTACTTGTGCACCTTGGGCTTATTTCTCAGAATGAACATTTACCTTTATCGTCCTTTCGATCGTCCATGTTATCTGCTCGTTCATCCTAAAATCTTTGTTATCGAATGACAATTCCGCATTATGATGGTCTTATGTCATCATATGTTATCAAAACGGCACGTATTGATTGATACACACTAGATGTCAACACCCTCACGACGTTAGACGCCGGACCTTGGTTACACCGGAACTACCTTACGCGCGTCTGCAACTTTTGTCACAAGTGTGGTGGTGTTAGAGTCGCGTCAAAGGGACGTAATGCGGTAGGCTGCCATTGGCGGCCACATAACACCCTCCAGGATTTCCCCTGCATTATATATTACTCGAGCCCCTATAGCTAGCTGTGGCTTCGACAGTGGAAAAAATTGGCGAGGCAGTGTGGCCTCATTTTAGTCATTTGAATATGACACCCTCGTACATTTGACAGACAAAAAAGACAGGGCATATAAATGTGTTTTTTTCAGGTAAAGTTTCATTTTGAGCAAAATAAAATAGTTTTTGAACAAAACAACATGTCACTCTGGTAAAATACTAGCCGCTTCCTACCGCCCCGGCTAGGGAGAATTTCTCTTTAGCTCATTCGGTAGAGCGTAAGACTAGTAAGCCAGAGGACCCGGGTTCGCCTCCTAGCGGAGGCATTGAAAAAATAATGACTTCTGTTACAAACACATTCATGCTCTTTTTTAAATTCATCGTGTCAAGCAGGTCACATATTGGTATGCAACGGCCTGGGGACAGAACCCATTCATTGCCACTTGGGCGAACGCTCATACGCCAAGGCCAAAAATGAAGTATTGTCAAGCAAGGAACTAGGAAACAAACAGGTTTTCAGAAAGTAGAGAGAATGGAGCATCGGTAAAGCTGGCTATATAGACAGATTTTGACTAAATATATCTAGGACGAATAATGGGCTGAACCATGCTGTAACAGATTACAGAATCAATAGAATTTGCTCAGCTTCAAAACCGATACATAATAAGTATTTTGGTAGGTGTGTTACCTTTGCTTTGATGTTCTTTACTTTCTTTTCAAATTCTATTTGCTGATCTGTTTCCAAACTGACATTTGGAGGCATTTTGAAATTGTTTTCCTCTGGTCCACGTTTCTCGATGGAGGCCGCCATCTTTGTTTGGTAAAAAAGAACGTGGTGCATTGTGGGCGATATAGCCTCGCTTCGTCTAGGGGGAGCTAAATCTTGCTCAAAAACGAGCCTCGCACATCATTTTCAGAAAATCATATATATAACATATCATATGTATATCTAGTTCTAACTTTCAACAGCAATCATGAAAACTTGATAAAACCAGTCACTTTCTATCAAGATAATGAAGTTATATTGATCATGGATATATTATCGTCGTTCATTGTCATTCTTTCAGAAATACGTGCTGGTAGCTTTTTTTTTTTGAAAATGGAAACAAGAGGCCCAAGGGCCTTAGCGGTGACCTGAGTTATATCATAGGTACTGGTAGCTTTATTTTATTGTTTAGATGTGATGTGGAAATCAGCATGTAAACTAAGTGAAATACAATACTTGTCATGTCATCAAAGGATAAGAATTTGAAAATATTGGTAAATGTTGGGGCAGGAATCCCAATTTTCCAAAGTAATACTCTCATTCACCAAAGATGATTCTGACAAAGTTTGAGTAATTTTCTGCTGAAAATGGATGAAATATATACCCAAAAGTGTTATTTCCCTATATAAACTATTGTAAACTTTACCCCCTACCCAAGGGAGAACGGATACCTCCTCCAAGGATGATTCTGACCAAGTAAAAATAATTTCCAACAGAAAATTGTCAAAATATACCCAAAAGTGTTGTTTCCCTATATAAACTATAGTAAACTTTACCCCCTCCCCAAGGGAGAACGGATAGCTCGGGGGTCCTGAAATTTACAATTTAAAGAAAGCCCCTGATGATCTTTCCATCCATGCAGAGAAAATGACTGTAATACCTCTGAGTCTGGAGAAGAAGATTTTTGAAATATTGGTTAATTTTCCCTTTTGGGCCCCGCCCTGGCCCCTAGGGTTGGGGTAGGCATCCCAATTTTACAATTTGGTAGCCTCATATACCAAGGATGATTCTGACCAAGTTTGAAAAAATTCCACCAACTGGTTCTTGAGAAGAAGTTGATAATGTAAAAGTTTACGCACGACGCACGACGGACGACGACGGACGGAAAGTGATCGGAATAGGTCACTTGAGCAAAGCTCAGGTGACCTAAAAAGTAGTATCGATATACTTTATTAATTGTTCATGCATATACATGTAATCGGGCTACATAATACAATATAGATCTTGTCTATTTCAATAAGGGTGACCTTTTCACGTCCAGTCGGGGAATCGAACCCCGGTCGCCTCGGTGAAAGGCAAGTGCGCTATCCACTGCACCACCCGACCACCCTGAAACAAGTTGAATTTGTAGTTCCAAATATTGCAGCCGTTATAAATATGATTCGACTTGAAGCCGTTATAAATATGGTTCGACTTGAAGCCGTTATGATGATATTTATTTGACTCCATGTTTCTTTTAATTTAACGAATCAAATAGTTTCTACATTTCTTCTGCCATCTTTACACAATGTATGATGACACCAATCGACCCGTTGAATGCAATGACATACGTCTCTGTTTAGAGGCAAGTTACAATCGATTACCCACTATGATGGGTAACAGGTCAAATAAATTGATCGGGTAAAAATGAAATCGTTTCAGTTTAAACATATTTTATTGCCAAAAAAATGCAAGAGGATTGGGCACAAGTTACATGAACATTATTAACGCCCTTTCCTTATAAGATAAATAATTGTATATACACATCATAAGATGGCTTTCATAGTTAAATCACTAGATTTATCTATTATTGAGAGAGAGAGAGAGAGAGAGAGAGAGAGAGAGAGAGAGAGNAAAATGGAACCATCCAGCACAGTCAGCGCAGTGATATCCTGGCACTATTCCATACTTTCAACTATTCAACAGTTCGTCACGTCCCGTGCTTTGTGTCTTTCTCCTTTTCATTCCATCCTTTCTCGAAAATTCGTTTCTACCGCACTGGCTGTAACTGAATGGCCCATCACATGCCTATATTACATACATTCCAGCACACGCACACTTCTTGCATTCACGCTCTCGTGCACTTAAAAGAAAGTTAAACATTACAGAGGATTACTAAAATAATAAGGAACACACAAGTGTACGTTATGCCATGTAATACGGACACAAGCTAAGAAATGAATATGAAAGATAATGAGGACTGTTGGAGAGGAGACAGAAGAACGTGACCAAATTTAAAACCTGCGAGTACTCGATACATACTGTTGGACATATATAAATACATTTTTATTTTCGTCACTCGAATAATCTTCATGGCCATACAATAATTTCTCTAAGCTTAGAGGTAAGTATTCATGAAGATTTCTAAACATTTCAAATCTTTGATCAGTATATATACTGCATGTAAAAAAGAAATGATGAGCATTTTCATTAGGATATCCACATGCACAAATAGGAGAGTTGATTAGGTTAACATTAAAGAGATCATCATTTAAAGGGCTGCATTTATGACGGAGTTTGGTTAGTAAAATATTTAGCTTACGGTCACCGGCTAAAATCATTATGAATTATTAAAAATTTAAAAGTTATACCTGTAACAATAGTTTTTCAGCTATGACCCATACGTACATGTGTAGTATCACACTAGATAATATTACGTGAGCTTTTCAGACTGAGTTTGTGATAAAACGTGTTATTTTTTTTACGTTGAAGATATTGTACATAATCAATAATCAAGGAAACAGTATCTTTATTACAATCTAAAATGTATAAACGAAGAAAGAATGTGCATATTTCTAGTGGTGTGTAAGGTAAGTATGTAGACTATTTATTATTGCTAGGTAAATCATCATCCGACAAAGAGGCTCATATTTTCAATGGGAAACATTGACACTTTATTTAGTTTGTGACGGTATTGGTAAACAAATTGGCTTATAACGAACACATTTTAATTAAATTACAATGAAACCAGTTGTGATACCTGACTAAACGGTTCCCACCTATTTATATGTGATATTACAATAAGGTGAAATCCGGATCGTATCGTTCGCCAATTGGGTTCTATGTTAGTTCATACTACGACATTTTAAACACCTCGCTACTCTTCCTTGAACTGTATGAAAAAAGCGAGGTGTCCTGATAGTATGCCTGGCAACGACAAAACAAGATGGCGAAGGTGGTCATTGCAGGTACGAAATAAAACGATATATCGCTTTTTTTCTGCTGTATTCGTGGTTGCTAATTCACTTATCGAACATGAAGTTTGAGTATTTCTAGTTTACACTACATAATTGTTTGTGACTTTGTTCATGTAGATGCAGATACAGCTCTAAGCGTTGGACAATGTTTTTTTATCGACATGATGTTTCGTTTTTCTGTCGAGTCTGTGGTGTTTGTTGGTCATAACCATATATCAGGGGAAATTGAAATTGTGTATGTATACATGGATTTAAAAACGTTCTGCTTACATTGGTTGTCCGTAATGATTGACTACCACCCTTTAATTTGTTTTAACAGGCAGTTCATTTCAGATTAAATCGTTGACAATTGTAGCATAGAGAAGATTCATATTTACAAGCTTAACACAGATGTATGTGCATAAACTTTATGGCAATTTTACTGTACTGTTGGCCCAATGTACAACATTTTAAGTGGTATTTATTGCTTTCAAAAACTGTAAAGCTAGTGTTCTGTCATCCTCTATAAAATTATAATCATATAGTTTTTCTAAATAAAACATCAATAGGAGCAATACAGTATTGATGGATATTGTAACAAAGAAATTTATCAATTTTGTTCTTTATTTTTTTTAAATTTATACAAATGTAGTAATTTTTCTGATGTTATTTCACCTCGTTTATTAATCCACAGACGTTGCCAAAAATGATGCATAACTACATTGTATGCATTCTTACGCTAGACTCTTGTTGTAATAATAATAATAATCTTTATTTAACGTTGTCTTCTTCTTTATTTTACGGGGGCTCCATCAATGTTGATGTTTATACCCTCGGGGGTCCTATTGCAGAGGCATGAAAAAGGGGGTTATTTACAGTGATTAGTTGTTTATTTTTTTGTGATTTTTTTGTGCAAGGTATAGATAAAAGATAAAAGCTGGCATATGTTATTTAGCATGTGATGAGGGCTTCAAGTACTGGTCTGCATAGGGTAGGTTTTGTGCATTGAACTGCTGCTATGGGAAGGAGATTCCATTGTGTTATTGTCTGTGGAAAGAATGAATATTTGTAGGTGTCCTTTGTACAGATATGTGTTTGTATGCGTGAGGGTGTGCATGTCTGGTTTGAGGTACAATACAATTGTCAACAACAAACATAAGCTTTGTAGAGTTTTTATTACGATGCCGCTAAGGGAACAAATGGTGTTTTCATGGTGGAGGAAAATCCACGGGGAAAACCGCCGTGTCATCTGAGGGATAACAACTAACCCTATCAGACATCACTCTCTTTTTTCTGCCACAGCTGGGGATCGAACAGAAATTATTGGGAGAGCGAGTGGTCTGAAACTCACATTTTTTGATTGCACACATTAGTACGATGACTGTGCGCGCTAGCAATCACAGCTACCGAGGCACCTGAAAAAGAGATATGCTTTTTGGTACTGTTCCAAATTGGGTCCTTCCTCCTTAGTAAAACCTATGTATTAGAATTTTGTGTGTCTACATAAATGTAATGCTCAAAAGTTTTGATCAATTTCAGGGAAAGCTGACTGTCCTTACTATGCCAGATGTGAGCTTCTTGGGGACAAACTAGCAAAAAACCTTCCAGACTTTTGTCTCCACAAAATCGTGAAACAGAATGACGAATGGGAGGTGAGTTTCGGATCAGATCAAATATAAATCTGGCATCTGTTTCAGTTGGTATGTCAGTTAAAACAATTCATAGTGAAGGGGATTACTTTTTATATATATATATTATAAATTTTCTATATATTTTTCATCAAATATATCTGATCCTTTTCATGAACTTAAATGATAAATGAAACAAAACAGAACTTTTGGCTATATAAAATACATAATTTTAAATTGTATGACATATGGTGTGACTGTTGTGCTTTCTTTTTAGAAATGGCTTAAGGCAACTTGCAATGAGCGTGGATGGACGCACATGAAGTCGCCAATTGTATGGAGGGAGTTGATTGATCGTGGTGGAAAAGGTGTCTTGATCGGAGGTGCAAATGATTTCCAGGAGTATGCTCATGGATACTATGGCATGGAATCGGAACTTCTCAGCTCCGATATGCTTAAAATCTCCAAGGAAAACTTACAGTACAAAAAAGAAGTTGATGAAGAAGAGAAAGAATTCAAAGCCCAGAGTAAACCTCTTCATGTGTGTCTCACAGTGGCATCTAATCCTGCCTGCTATGCCATGGTGAATGCCATCTCCAAGGGGGATGTGTTTGGTAGCAAACAGGAAGTGGCTCTCCATCTATATGATGCTAACGATAAAATGGAAATGCTGGAAGGATTAAGGATGGAGGCCATCGACCTGGCCCATGGACTTTTGAGGGACGTAACAGTCGAATCAAATTTGTGTAAGGCTTTCAGTAACTGCAGTGCAATCATCCTTATGGATGAGGTTGTGAGGAATGAAGGGGAAGATAAGGACTCGTGGTACAAAAGAAATTCAAACCTGTTCTGTAATTATGCAAAAATTATAAATGATGTGGCTAGAAAGAATGTGAAGGTTCTCTTGACAGGTGATGGACCAGTCAATTTTAATGTATTTATGATGCTTCAGAATGCTCCAAATATCCCCCGTCAAAACTTCGCAGGATTGTCAAGAATGTTGGAAAACCACACAAAGGCTGTGATTGCAGACAAGCTGAAGGTCAATTCTAGTGGAGTTGTGAATGTGGTAATCTGGGGAAATGTTAGCGGCGAATATTACATTGATCTTGAAACCAGTCGCGTCCATGGATACGAGGGAGCCATCTGGGGACCGCCATCTTTCTCCTTACCAACCAAGGAGATGATCTGGGACAAGCAATGGCTTGCCAAGGAGTTCCCCGAACTTGTCAAGGCAAGGAAAGCCATGGTGGAGGAGGCTCTGAACCATGGAGCCTACATGTCTAAGGGAGCAGCCATAGCTACAATGCTGGGCCACTGGTGGACTGGATCTCCCAGTGGAGAGATCTTTTCTCTTGCAGTTTGTTCAGAGGGTAAGGGATGAAAGTTAGGATCCTCTAGTCTTTGGATCAATAATGTCTGTCACTAAAAGTTATTTTCTGTTAAAAAGTTCCAAAATTACCTCAAAAATGTCAGTCTGAATTAAAGTATGTATTATCCAAATGCTATCCAAAATACCATGTGCTATAGTTATTGAAAGTTTTACAGCACCCATAATTTAATTACTGGTGCAATTTTTTCCCAAAGTTACTAATTAATCATGTAATATTGTGCGAAATCCTCCACTGTATTTCAAATGCAAAACAAATGAGCTGTGCGTCTGATCTTGGACAAGTTTGCTTTGTCGAGTGACGGTACAAGCCTGCATGTGCATATGATGTGGTTGGTAGAGTAGATGTAATCAACATACGTTTGTATGTAATGGTGGAATACGTAACTCAGGATAGAAAAACATTCGAAAAATAATCAACCGATGCTTAATCAGCTTTCATTAATGATTTCTTTCCAAACCTTTTCAGATATGGAGTTATGGTTTTCATTTGAATAAACACACAAATGTTCATGACATTCTGACGATAAATTTGCATTTTTGAATAATTTACATTTTTTTTCTTCCTAATTAATGCAGTAGGGTGATTTAAATATGTACGTATTTCAAGCTTCATGGTCAATTGAATTTAGTTGTTTTTTTTCTGTTCTGAATAATTTTGTAGTAATTTATGATGCAGAAGTAAGCATGTACATGGAATTTGTTATATTCTTCATCATGTGGATTTTAAGCTAATATTTTAAAAAAAAATCCTTTACAACATTGACATTTTTATTGAAACTAATGTTGTTTGTTTAATTGTTGTTTACCAGGTTGGTATGGCGTCCCAGATGGACTTGTTTACTCCTTCCCGGTAACCATGCACCCCAAGGGTTACTGGTATGTTGTCGAGGACATTGACCTCACAGAGGAGGTCAAGGAGACACTCAAGGTCACAGTACAGGTGAGATATATATATAGATAGCAAAACTTCCCAATAATCCAAACACCTTGGCTCTAAATGCCTGCAAAATAACTGAATTTCAGGATTAAAACCATGTTTTTTAATTTAATGGTTCAAATAATTCATTTGCTATAATGATAGGTTATGTAATAATGATAATAGTTTTTGGAAACACAATGCTGTCCAATAGAGTTGAGTGTTCAAACTTTCTGCTGCAACAATCCAGTTGCATTTGAGTGGACATATTGAGTGAAAAATAACCTTGGACATCCAACCAATGATCTTTGAAACTAATATTTCAAATATATAATGAATTTGTAAAAGAGAGAAAAAAAAGAAAAAAAAATCCCAAAGCAACACAGTTCATAGAAAGTGTGTTTAAATGATTGTCCTAGTGAAGAATAATTCAAGATTTTTTTTGATTTTTTTTTAAATATCAGTGAACACTATGTGAAAGAGTGATGGACAGACAAATGGTCAAAGATATAGAAAAATTTAAGAAATATTTGTGTATACCAGTTACTCCACTGGAAACAGCAGTAATGATGTGATTCCGAAAATATGAAATAATTAACAGCATTATATTTCTGCGCCATATTGAAATTTTAATCAATCCTTTGTTAATTTTCTCTTAGGATTTAATATCTGAGAAGGAAATTATGTACCCTCCACCAAAACCCCCGACCCCTCCCCAAGGTGAGGTCAAGGTCACCATTATGGAACCCAAGGAGGTAGCTGCAGCCTCTGAAAAAGAGGAAGAAAAGAAAGAAGAATCTGGAGAGGAAGGTAGGATCATCGTTGAGATATCATATGATGCATTTTATGTTCCTGAATAATAGTATAATTATACTTTTGATAAATATGGTGATCCAACACTCCCTTTGTTGAATATAGCATTCTTGGGCGGATCCGTGGCCAATTTCATTATAGCTTCTCACTAATGAAACTTAATGGAAAAATAAAGGATATTTAACACCACAAGAATAGTGTGTGATGTTTACGTCTCGTCTACACGTTTCGGCCTGCTATAAGGCCATCATTCTTATGATGTATGGTATCCTTTATCTTTTATTATACTTTGAACTTGATACAAATGATTTGTGTATACTGATATTGTTGAACTGTGCATTACTAAAATGATATATCCCAATTTCTCAATGTTCTTCATGTTCAGGTAGCACACCGGGGACAGCTGATTCGGCTGTAGAGGTAGACTCGTCCAATGAGCCGAAGCTGGAGACCATCGTGGAGGAGAAGGGCGCCAATGACAACGTTAATGGTAACGCCACAGTGGCAGACAGAAGTGCCAATGAAGAGAAGGTAGACGACTCCGCACAGGAAGCTGAACAAACGACACCTGCTGAAAACGCTGAATGATAACGACCCAAATAAACTCATTTTTAAATCAAGATGAATAATGTAAAATATAAAATCCCCAGGCTGGGAAGACATTTTTGACCACACTTGGACATTGTTTTATAGACATAAAGAACTTATTAAGCCCCTCAGTGACATGCCTTTTGTGTTATCACTTGACAAGCTTGTCTGTTAGGTTGTTGTCATGGTGCGAAGCTGTGTTGTCGTCTCATTATAGAGGTATCTTCTGGTTCTTCTCACAGTTTATCAAATTCCGTCATGTCAGGTGTGTTTCGCGTTATCAAGAAATCACCCTGATTTTTCCAGATACTTGAAGTTGAACCACAATATCTGTCTTAAATTGATTGGTCATTGATTTTGATATAAAGATATTTCTTCATTTTAAGACTTGCTTGGGCTTGCAATATAAATGTACTTCAGTCAAATAAAAAAAAGTTTTTGCAAAAAAGAAAAAAAAAAAGAAAATATGACTTCATATATATATATAGTTGTTGGTGTAAATGTAAAGGAATTGAAAATCTATACAAAAGAAGATTAAAGAAATGATCAAATATTTATTTTTCGAAATTGAGAAAAATGTCTGTGACTGATAAAAGTGTGCCTCTATTGAGCAGATCTTTGTGTACCATATTTGTGTGTTCATCGATAACTTGTATGACACATGTACAGCTGTAGGATTATCTATCATTGTCGCATTTGTATATATATATATATCATCAAGCACTTTTTATTAAAATTCTAAATAATAATATTAAAATTCAAATCTTGTTTATTTTTTAATTTCCTAGAAAGAGCAAGAGACAATTACACGACAGTAGTAATATATGTTATTCTACCTGTCTGAGATGTCCACTCTGACGGATGAAGGTACAGGCAAACGTATGCCAGTGTCTGCATTTCCCCCTTAAAATAACGATATGTATTAACATTCTATTCATGAATGGAACTTTTTTGAGCAATTTTTTGCAAAAAAATCCCCAGTTTATCGGAATGCTTATATTTTCATAAAATCATCTCTACATAGTGACATAACCGTTATGTGAAACTTTAATTGAATTCTGCTGGTTAATTGCGAAAGGGTGGAGCCTCCTTAACAGGGGCATAGGATAATTGATAAACAAAGAAATGTTGAATGGGATAAGATCACCATGCAAACTAGTATGATAATGATTTCTTTACTGCAAAGTAATATTTATAGATTTTAAACTTTTATTTTAGCATTTCGTCATTTAATAATCTTGTTCAGTCTTATGTAAAGGTTTTTAATAATGTTTGATGTTTAACATTTGGGAGTCAAAGTCCCGATATTTTGAATTTTTACCGATGGTCCTACAAAGTTTGAAACATTGACGTTTTACTGTACTTAAAAATAATCCAACCATCACTAGGTTAATTTTTGATTAAGTTACCTGGTATTGTGTGGAAATTATTAACCAATCAGAGCACAGTATGCTGATGATTAACATTATGTGCAGATTTTGTTCAAATTCAAAATGAGGCTCAGTCATTGTATAACGTACATGCTTTAGAAATCAAATGATATTTATGCAAATTATCTTGTGGAAACCAAAGTATGGATTGATGAAAACATCTAAATGCTCCTAACACCAAAATATGCCCTGTCATAATAAATTTGATGCGGAATAGATTAAAGACACAAGTTAAATTGTTTTAATTACTTTTATTTCCAAACTATAATATATATATTTTGAACATCAAAACACAACACATTAAGATATATACATATTAACATATATACATATATTTACACTCTTAACTGCTTAAATGTAGTTGCTCATACATACAGTATTAGTAAGTTTTTAAAGCTACTATGCAAAAATATTCCATTGGCTGTGGTAATAGTGAACAATCTGAAGGGGATTGCCTTATGTGCTGAAAGTTCTTAAATAATTTAAAATTATCCTTCAATTCAAAACCAGATGTGAAACTTGCGATTTGCGAGAATCGCTATCCTCTTTCATAATGATGGACATGGTCGTAATTTTGACGTCTCAATGAAAACAATTCAATGATGTCACTAATAGTTGACGTAACTGCTGAACACGCTAGGTATAAACTCGACTGGACGCTGTGAAAACATTTCCATTGAAAAAGACACAAAAAGAAATTAAAAAATCTCCTTTAAGATTACGGTGATAGTTTGTATCAAATGATCAATGTTTTAAATCTTGACATATGAAAAAGGTATTTAATTGACAACAGAAATATGAAAACAATGAAAAGAAGCATAATGAATTTAACTATACTTTTTCTTCAATCGTAACGTTGCAAAAAATTTTGAATACTTAATTCTGAATTTTTACAAAAATATTCAATAACTATGAAGTATATATATGATTAAACAGTATGGTTAACATTATGACATTATAACCTTGTTATAATGCCCCTCACTTCATTGCCACCTCACTTACTGCAGTGCATTTCAAGGTCCCTATTTTAAAGGGCCAAGTGAGCTTATGCTGTGGTGCAGCATCCGATGTCCGTCTATCCAGCGTAATTTCTCTTAGCAATACCTTAATATATGTCTCCTTCAATATATTGCCAAGCCTCTTTTTAATGCCAACGTTACATTGGACAAATGTTGGCAGTATAACAAGATGTTATTGTACATAGACTGTGTTCACAAAGCTTTGATTATGATTATGATTATAACAAACAGAATACGAAAAAAACAATTTGTAACTCAAATATTACAAAAATCATACTTCAAATTAGGCAAGATAGATATTATGATTACAATTTTTATTATAATATAAAATATTTTATGATAAAAGTTTGTAAAATCACAGATATTATCATGATTAAACCTTATGTCTTGTAAACTGAATATAAAACTGGCACCAAGAATAGCAGTAGTCGGTCCCAGGAAAAAACAAACAAAATAAATATGAGATATTTTAAGTTAAATATGTGAATTATTGTTCTTGCTTCATTTTCTTTATAGAACGTCTCATTTTGCTGTATCATATCCATAATTCAGTTCATCTTTTACCAATGGCCTGCAGCAAGCTGGTCAAAAAGCAACAAAGTGTTATAGTTCTAATACAGCAAAATGTGAGGTCTTAAAGGATTGTGAAGCAGTAAACTTGATAATATTTTAAATGACTCCCATGATTTTAATGACATGCAGAAAAAGTTTGTAAGCTCATTGCAACAATCTTAGGCCCAATACTCTAGATTTTAATAGCAGACACTTAAAATTAAGCTTGGCCCACTTGTTCAAAAGGTGGTTTTGACCAAAGTTTCGCATAAAACTCATAATTTTCCATACAATTTTACTGTACTGAAATAAATGATTTGATTGGTTTTATGAAACACAAAAGATGAAATTTGCATTCATCACTTAATTGCTAAACTATAATCAACTTTTGAACAACTAAAGACTGAAATTAGGAAGGGTACATATGTTGTGATGTAGTTTCATGGTGTGCAATTTTAGATTACCATACAGTTTTCAGTAGCTCTACTGAAAAATCTTCCAATCGTAACACAGATGTAAGAAAGATGAGCACAGAAGACCTGAGGTTAAAACTCCCCAGAAAACCTGCTTGATGAATTAGAGTTATCTCCCCTTATTTAATTTCATCTCCTAGTAATATAACAAATTCACCTTTATTAGTATTTTTTAAATTCGTACCTTCCAAATGTGTGTTCAATTCAATAACTGATTAATTTTTCATGTTATTCCCCCCTCACATTAAATGTTCTTCAGAGGGAGGTTTGTAAAAAATATGTTTGGTCTAATTTTAAGTTTGGGTGCCATGGCATGTATGTCAGACATCAGGGTCAAGGTCATTGAAATGGATCAAGGTCACAATGAAGTGGCATATAAACTTTTGTCAAAACTTTAAATTGTTTAAATTTTCCAATTGAAATAATCACTTTTATTTCATAACTGATGATGTAATTTAAAAAAAATGTCAGCTTTAATTTGAAAAATAAAAACTTAGGGGTACAATATATATATAAAAAAAAATAGGATTAAAAGTTACAGTTGAATAGAAAATGCTTTATTTTCAACATTCAAATTTGAAAATTTCTTAATCAAAGTTTAAAGCAACACCGAGTAGTTATTAACATACAGACTAATACCTACATGTTTCTCCACATCACGGGAGAATTCGCTTTCTGGCCTGGTATTTGATATTCCTCACTCGATGCGACAAACCCTTTGAAAACATACTCTGAAAAATAGAAAAACACATTGGATTGAAAATACTTTTGAAAAATATACAGATTTGTACTATATAGTACGGCATAACCATTACCAATCAGGAACTGTCGGCACTTTCTGTAAAGAGAATTTTTTTTTACGGAATGTGCCAACGGTTCCTGTTTGTACCCTTACCTGAATAGGAGTTAATGTTGTGGTACAAATAGTATACTTAACCGTAAAAACCCGTGTAATTTGTGCACCTATGTAATTTGCGCAGGTACATTTTTGAGGCTGAAAAAAAACAACGTGCCAAGATGTCGAAACGTAAGTTGATCGGCAATTCTCTGGCATAGGAATTGGCTAAACTTTCTTTGTTAACAGTTACCTATTTAATAATCCTTTTCACTTCAACTCAGGTAACAACACAGTATGTATCAATTGTATCTTTTATTGATGTTTGACATAAATAAATGTGTTGATCGTCGTTTGTCGTTGAGTTCAGTGTACCAAGAGAGATTATCTCGTGTCCAAGATGACTGTCTGCCAGAATCGTCGATCTTTTCAAGAAAAAACCTTGAAATTGCTTACATTTATGTATTATGCGCACCCCCCACTTTGGGCATTAAATTTCTTAAAAAAAAGTGGGCAGATGACACAGGTTTTTACGGTAGTCATATAAATTCAGCCTCACACTTCGTTGTCTCAAACAGGATCCTCATAATTTGTGACAGCTGTCAATAATTCTTAAATATCTACACAAACTTGACCAACAGCCTGTATTACAGAGTTTTGACACAACTTATGTTATTAACCCATTTCACCCCTATGTTACTTAAGTAGACTCTACCATGCATTGATATGGATGAGTCCATTATGGTCTACAGTGGTGAAAAGGTTAAGTACAGGATTATCAGCTTCAGTATGCCAAAAGTTCATAATAGAATACTTTACCTAGAGTTTATGACACAGAGATCTAACCTGACGGGAAAGATTCTTGAATGTCTAAAACTGTTGCTTCCTGAGGGTTTGACTTCAAGAATGTTACCCCAACGGTTGCGATTTCTTCACAATATCCTCAAGGAAATAGAAGTGATTTTTTTCTTCCACCCTTAAAAAATTGTTTTGATGAAAAACGTGTTTTTTCTATGCCAACAACCCGGCTATGAATTACAATGTCATCAGGTTATAAAACAAATGGATTAGGTGATATCACAAATGTGTACACATATGATATAGAAACCATGGCTTAGATAAATGGGAGACAAATCGCCGTAGGGTGGGAGAAATACATATCACAAATCTATGCCGGATTCAAACAAATCAAGCTGTACGAGGTATGTATTGTACATGTAGATCTGAACATTATATACAGGATCTTACATGAGTTTCCATTACATATGAGATTTATGAAAAGAGTCTAAGAATTTTTCAATTTAGCAAGCCTCTGCCGCATTTATTCGTGTAAAACGACAATTTTATATGCAACTTTGAAATGTAAAAAGCCGCCATTTTGTCTCCAGTGCGCAAGCCTATGACGTCATGTACTTGTCCTAGGCGTGACGTCACAATTGAAACAATTGAAACTTACAACCAATCACAGGATTGATAGGTCATATTACATGGGTTATTACGCAAAAAAAATATGACATGTGTATATACACTGGATAACACAGTACATTATGTGATACTTTGTTTTCCATCAATATAGATAAATTCTGTAGCATTGCTGAGAGAGAGAGAGAAAGAGAGAGAAAGAGAGACCAATGAATCATTATGAATCGAGTTGAACAAAAATTAAACTATCAAATTTAGCAATCAAACATACAGAGTCACTATAAATAATCACTAATAAATTAAAAAATCATAATTATCTTGATAACCGTTCATCAAAAGTCCTTCATGAGTTGATGAATAATATCAATTAATGAATTAATGGATATTAAGGCAGTCAAAGTAATCAATGAGTATTCCTTCACAAATAATTGTTCATTAATCAATCAATCATTATTAACCATCCATTAATTGTTTTTAACCTGATTAGCTTAAGGGCAGTGCATAATTCAAAATCAAAACTACCTGTTTATCAATCTGAAAACACCATTGGACAACAAAGAGTTCAAAAATAATTTTCAGACATTTCTAAGAAATTGCATTTTGAAAATTTGCTTACGTAATTAAGTGAACTAACTCGGCTTTCATAAACACAACTGGGTTTAGATAAATAACGATTATCAACTATCAAAATTAGATTATGAGTGTCGTGTTATTACTTAAAGGTTACAAACATATCACTTTATGTCCTGTATATCAATCACTGTACAGGTATATCCTAACTACCTATGTCTAGACCACAGTTTCGTCCAAACTCGTAAGACTTTCAAAATTTGCGGAATTTTTCACAGCAAAATGCAGTGCACCCTGCAACATCTTTTAACGAAGATGAGGAATTCCAGCTTGGGATTTGTCAAGGTCTGTCACATGATGCTACGTTCCAATAAAATCTAATTTTGTTGGGTCGAATTCTGCAGCCGAAGAGTTCCAGGATGAACTGACAGACCGCGACTTTGCTTTCTGGTAGTATTTTATATTGGTCACACTGCGAGCCAAACCTCTGGAAAAGGCAACCTGAAAACAAAACAAAACACATGCATTCTAAATAAAAACAAATTTTTGCTTTTCTATTTTTTATTTTTTTTTCACATTTTCTGAAAAATAAGAATAGTTGTTTTGAGTAACTTTTAAGCAATTGATATTGTCAAAGTATCATGACAATAAAATAAAAACAAATTTTCCTCAAAGATTTGATGTTCCCATGGGGTCTGACCCTTGCCCAACTAAAATCAGCATCACAGATGTAGGGAGTTCAGCAAACAGGAATCTCCTTCACTTTACTCACTATAGATACTAAAAACACAAATCTGATCTTGCCTCGGGGTAAATCGCTATAGCCTAATAACTGACTGAACAACTAATATCAGCCTATTTTAACCCTTTCACCCCTACGTAACTTTAGTAGACTATTCCATGCATTGATCTGGATGAGTCCATTTTGGTCTACAGTGGTGAAAGGGTTAAGGCATCATCAAAATAAACTTCTTAATCATCATTATTTCAACTTCATTTATTTTTAAAAATCCTCTTTAAAATATCACATTCCTCAGATTAATAATAATAATAATAATTTGAGGTTCTTATATACCGCTTTATCACAACCTAGTTTGTAGGTGGTCTCATAGCGGTTCTCAAATTATTATTCGTGGTTATAGGGCCTTTGCGACCAGCCAATATCTTTCTCAATTCCCTGGGGAGCATACACTCAGAGCTGCCATTTCGGTGCTCACAGCTAGCATTGACAATTCTTACACTGCCCAACCATGTACTCATTTACAGCTGAGTAGACTGGAACAAGCGGAGTAAGTTTCTTGCTCAAAGATACAACACAGAGCCGTGCCGTGACTCGAACCCCCAACCCTTCCTTTGGTCATGAGCCCGGCGTCCTACCACTAGACTACCGTTCCTCCACGATTGATAAATTATTGTCCTCAAAACAACCACCTTAGCTTTCCTCACTCCCGACTCATCAGATAAACCTGCTAGGAGTTGGTAAATACATTTTTGGTTACCCACTGGTTACCCACTAGTGGGTAACAACAACCTGGATGTTATTTTAATGGTTAATCTTCTGATCATGACGTCAAGTAACGATTCTTTGCGACGTCATCTTCTATGTGACGTCATATAGTAGGTTCGTGGCAAATGGTTTCCCTGACCCCGATCGGAAACAGGAATAGTGTGTTCCCAAGAGAAGCATATGGTTTTCTAGATATAACATCTAAATGTTGTGGAAGTAAAAGGTCCCCCCCGTCTCTTGATGGATTATTTTTGTGTTTATCATACTCTCGTTGGTTAATTTTTTAAATTGTAAAAGACATTCTGTAAACGTCGTTTCGTTATACAAGTTCAAAGTTAACTTAATCGAGTTAGATAAACATGATAACCAACTAATCGTTGGGGAACTTCTACATATCAGTCTTTTTTTGGTGGTTAACCCTTTCACCCCTATGTAACTTTAGTGGACACTACCATGCATTAATCTGGAAGAGTCCATTATGGTCTACAGTGGTGAAAGGGTTAAGTTATGTCTTATATGCATCCACCTGATAAGGCTGAACGGCTTTACCTCATACCAGAAACTTTCGTCCTGCGCTGGTAAAATCCATATTCCCTCAGCGTTAATTTCGCCCTTCACATGTCAAGATATACGTATTTTAAGTATTATATTTGCTGTCAGGATAAATTTGCCCTCATGATGAAATACATGATGAAATACATGATGAAATACAACAAAGGCAAAAGTAAAAAGTAACAAAAAAATCCCAGTACGCAGAACAATGAATTCAAAATGACAAAAAAAATAAAAGTTTTTACATAGATGTATATGCCTCTAATTTTTGCTAGAGTAACCTCCCATTTACACGTTTTTTTTGTCACAGAAGAGTAAGGGAATGTTTCTCTTAATTTTTTTCTTCAATTTTGGACATTTTTGTGTTTGTGGTAAATACCAATTTTCAAAGACTGTTAGATTAAAGTTTTGGTATCTTACATATGTCACATTACTTAACTAGAATTATTTATGGGTTTACCTTGTTGTTAAAAAACATTAATGCTTGGGGGAAAAAAAGAACATTGCTAGTATTTCAAGATCATGTAGTCTATCTGCATTACTGAAGTTTGATCGAGATGGATGTTTTTTGTTATCTTTCATCAATTAATTATAGCATTCCCAAATTATCTTCCATGCAGGTTTTCAATGTCGAACTCTTTTGGAAAGAAGTTACTAAATTGTCCCGTTAAAGCAGTATGTTTGTAAGAATCGCTATCACAGTTCTGATTGACAGAGTTCATTGCTTTCAGGAAAAAGAACACATGAAGGCAATAATGGACAAGATGTACACCTGCTATTCTCCAAATGTTGGTCCTTGCAATTTTTAATTGGTTTTAATTAGTTTTAATGGGATTTAAAATTGAGTTTTAATGGGATTTAAAATTGAGTTTTAATGGGATTTAAAATTGAGTTTTATTAAAAAGAGAATGCCACCACAATCACCTTGTTTACGTTGTCTGTGCTGCGTACTTCATCTTGCGCTTGGAGTTATAGCGAATGTTGTAAATACAGCGTGTGAGAGACCTCTGAAAGTTGTCCTGCAACGGAAACATCAGCAGGTCAGAAACAACACCAATAAACAACAAATCGTTAAACAACACCAACAACACCAATAAACAACAAATCGTTAAACAACGCCAACAAACGACAAACTTTACTATCAACATCAGGACGAATTAACGCTGTTTGAAACAAATTATTTATATTGTCAGTCTCATTTCTGTTGCACATCTGTTATTTTTATGAATGCATAATATTTTATATTCTATAACATCCTTACCCAGTATTTGATACAAGTTTGTATTTCAATGGATCGATGACGTTTCCTAAGAGATACTGTGGTTGGCACAGACCAACATATAACATAAAATGTCTTCAACAGAAACGGCAGTTACTGTAGTGAGAGAAACCTTTTTCCTCAATTTCTTTCTTCATATAGATTATACTATATACTACTGTATATACATGTTAATTTGGTATGTAAAATTAATTTTGAAACCAGCACATGTTCATGGCATTTAAAGCAGATCAATACAAGAGGATAGCTTATCGTCAATTAAGAAAATATGCTTGCTTCAAAAAATGACTACCTTATCGGTTTTGAAATCTACTATCAGTAGACATTTAATATCAAAATATTTCTATCTTTACTAAATATTAATAGACTAGTAAATCTTACAAAGAACTAATTTATAATGAAGATTCTACATCAGTTGTTTGCTTATATATCCTCTAAAAGATAAAACACTATAGCCCAAAACCTTTTCTTTTTAAAGTTCCATAAGATATGGTTTTCTATTCAGAAATGATTTTTTATAGCTATTATCACGGTGATGAAATAGTTTCCAATTCATCATAATATATTTTGTCAGTGGTAAAAGGTTCCTTAAAGTCAGTTTCTATACTCTAACATGTTTACTATGATTGGTTTGGACTGTTTGAGTTTTACATCATATATTAACCCTTTCAACACTGTAGACCATAATGGACTCATCCATATCAATGCATGGTAGAGTCTACTAAAGTTACATAGGGTTGAAAGGGTTAACAGCTATGGTCGTTTAAGGAAGTGCCAGGTGTTGGTGGTGGAGGAAAGTCGGAGTTCCCAGAGAGAAACCATGACCTACTGCCCCACGTAGGTCTCGAACCCGCGACCCAGTGGTCAATGGACGGCTAGTGGTAGCAGAATGTCAGACGCCTTAACCAATTGGCCATCGTGGACTCCTTGTTTTCAATGAGCATTTCTTAAAATGGAGAAACTTCTAGACTTGTGGCAGAAATCTCCTATGAAATCCCAGGGTGCAGTCTCAATATGTCTAACCCAAACATGTCTCAAGGTCTGCGTAAGATCCCCCTTCTTTTTTGGGGGGAGGGGGATACCATTTAACCACTAGACTGACATGACATTTTCAGTATCTGTAGCTAGGGACTTAATTTCCTTTGTATTTTGGAACTCAAAAAGATAACGAGACCCGTATCTATGAATACTGGTCAAATACTTTCCAAAATATATATTTTGGGAAATCTTCAAAGCAATTCACTGTATAAATCGTTTTGTCCAAGTAGTATAGGGAGTGTCATAAATAATTAAATTTGCATTTCATTTCTAAAGAAGTCATCATGATCAGATCAATCAATACATTTGAGCACTCTGTACTGATGGTGCAAAGATACATTGCTGCAAAGCAACATTGGTGCGCTGATCACTGAAATGTGTATACACCATCCCCAATGGCAGTTTTTGAGAAATTAAGTTTGTTTTGATTTGTTTTTCTAAACTTAATTTTGAAAGTGAAATAGTTGTTTTAGGCTTTTTTAGTAAGTTACAATTATGTTTAGAATTTCTTAAATTTTAATTCAGTGCTATTTTCCTCATAAAAACATCAACACACATAACCATGAAATCAGCTGTGGTAACAGTGTACAGTTGAAATGGTTTGATCCTAAAAATAAAGGACATGTGTCTCTGATAAACATGGATAGTGAATTCAACCTGCACAACACACCTACATATATATACCTGTACATATTTATAAACTTTATTTTGGTTACATTTTGCATTTTGTTTAGAAGATTGATTTTTTTTTCAAAAACTGTTTTCCCCAGATATGGGACTTGGGAAAACCATGCTTACCACATCAAAAAACACCAAAACATGCAAAAAAACATGATTTTTAACCCAAAATTTGCCCCCTGCAAGCAGAAATTTTGTTCTTGAAACCTGTCTGAAATTAAATATCTCCTACTCGATAACAGAAATACTCATGTTTTAGCATAGGTCATTCCGGTGGATTTTTCACAATATTTACACATGTGCCGAGTACAAAAATAGACTACATCAAAAGCTAGCTTTTGTCGTGTAGACACAGATTTGTAAATGCCCAAAACTGTAGGTTAACAGGGGTAATTCATTGTATAAAAATCTCACCCATGGTCATCGTACGCTACTTTACACTGCAACCTGTATGTGTATCATAATTTCTATGTCCACGAGCTGGTTAATTTTCCCTGTCTTGACACATGAAAATACTTTGTAAGTTTTTGAAATCTATTGCAAGGCATGACACTTCTTTCACCTCAAAATTTCCAAGGTAATCATCACTTGACCAATACACATCTGTTTCTGGCATATATTGTATACCCGTCTATACATTTAAGCTGATAAACGCCTTTATTCTGACGGAATTTGTATTAGACCATTTTGGGTCAAATCTATTTTTCGGTTTTCCAACCGCCAGCGAGCCTAGTTGTTGGTGTCTGGCTATGGCGGAGCACTGATTCTCATTTAAGAAAAGATAGAAATATTCAATGCGACTTACAGTATCAACATCAAAATTTTCTGGAAGAATAGGCCCCGTTTCTCTAACAAAATCATCAACAGTGATCAGTGAAATACCTCGAGACCATTCCGAGTCATCAACGCTAGCTTTTGTTGTGTAGACACAGATTTGTAAATGCCTAAAACTGTAGGTTAACAGGGGTAATTCATTGTATAAGAATATCACCCATGGCCGTCGTACGCTACTGTACACTGCTACCTGTATGGGTATCATAATTTCTATGTCCACGAGCAGGTTATTTTTCCCTGTCTTGACACATGAAAATACTTTGTAAGTTTTTGAAATCTATTGCAAGGCATGACACTTCTTTCACCTCAAAATTTCCAAGGTAATCATCACTTGACCAATACACATCTGTTTCTGGCATATATTGTATACCCATCTATACATTTAAGCTGATATACGCTTTTATTCTGACGGAATTTGTATTAGACCATTTTGGGTCAAATCTATTTTTCGGTTTTCCAAACGCCAGCGACCCTAGTTGTTGGTGTCTGGCTATGGCGGAGCACTGATTCTCATTTAATAAAAGATAGAAATATTCAATGGGACTTACATCATCACTTGACCAATACATATCTCTTTCTGGCATATATTGTATACCCATCTATACATTTAAGCTGATATACGCTTTTATTCTGACGGAATTTGTATTCGACCAGTTTGGGTCAAATCTATTTTTCGGTTTTCCAAAAACTGTTTTCCCCAGATATGGGACTTGGGACAACCATGGTTACCACATCAAAAAACACCAAAATATGCAAAAAAACATGATTTTTAACCCAAAATTTGACCCCTGCAAGCAGAAATTTTGTTCTTGAAACCTGTCTGAAATTAAATACCGCCTACTCGATAACAGAAATACTCATGTTTTAGCATAGGTCATTCCGGTGGATTTTTCATAATATTTACACATGTGCTGAGTACAAAAATAGTCTACATGAAAAGCTAGCTTTTGTTGCGTAGACACAGATTTGTAAATGCCCAAAACTGTAGGTTAACAGGGGTAATTCATTGTATAAGAATATCACCCATGGCCGTCGTACGCTACTGTACACTGCTACCTGTATGTGTATCATAATTTCTATGTCCACGAGCTGGTTAATTTTCCCTGTCTTGACACATGAAAATACTTTGTAAGTTTTTGAAATCTATTGCAAGGCATGACACTTTTTTCACCCCAAAATTACCAAGGTAATCATCACTTGACCAATACATATCTGTTTCTGGCATATAATGTATACCCATCTATACATTTAAGCTGATAAACGCTTTTATTCTGACGGAATTTGTATTAGACCATTTTGGGTCAAATCTATTTTTCGGTTTTCCAACCGCCAGCGAGCCTAGTTGTTGGTGTCTGGCTATGGCGGAGCACTGATTCTCATTTAAGAAAAGATAGAAATATTCAATGGGACTTACATCATCACTTGACCAATACATATCTCTTTCTGGCATATATTGTATACCCATCTATACATTTAAGCTGATATACGCTTTTATTCTGACGGAATTTGTATTCGACCATTTTGGGTCAAATCTATTTTTCGGTTTTCCAAACGCCAGCGAGCCTAGTTGTTGGTGTCTGGCTATGGCGGAGCACTGATTCTCATTTAAGAAAAGATAGAAATATTCAATGGGACTTACAGTATCAACATCAAAATTTTCTGGAAGAATTGGCCCCGTTTCTCTAACAAAATCATCAACAGTGATCAGTGAAATATCTCGAGACCATTCCGAGTCATCAACATTACCTTATGGCGACAGTACACACGGTCGCTGTTCATCTGTTCTACATCATCATTGTTTTCGGACTCATTTTTTGATAACAGTTCATTTAAAACATCGTTAAGATCAACGTCTGACTCAATGCCCTCAGGGCTGAAGCTATCAAACTCTAAATCATCATCATCATCCTCAAAAATGTCTCGTTGTTGTGGCACTTTTTTACACTCATGACTCACGGTTTCTAGGTCAATTTATTAAAAACTATTTGTAGGAATGACATGTACAAATCTGATTGGTCGATGCATTGATATCTACTCAAAATAGTATAGGTGATTTCCAGATAAGTGTCACTCTCAATCATGGGATTTTTCATGTCTGAGTTCACCGAAACGGCATGGCTTCCAGAGGGGCTTACATTGAGATAATGCAGATGCGTCAAGAAGCGCTTACATTTAGATAATTCAGAGGCGTCAGGAAGCGCTTCCATGTGTAAAGAAACTGACTACTTTTATTTTTTTGCTGAATGGATTTTTTTTTCTTTTTTCTTTTTTATAAAAGTGTCGATCATGTAGTAATTAAAGATAGTCTGTAGAATTTAATCCCAACAATATATGGAATTAAAATAACAAAGAAACATCAATATTCTATTATAACAAGAAATTTTATTGAAATCTCGGTTACATATAAAAACAATTACACTTTATTCCATATACAGGAATACTGAAAGTGACGGAAACTCTCTGATACTTAAAATCACCACTGACACGCACCAAGAGTTATAAAGGACATCAATTTCAAATTTAACAAGTTTCACATCACATGTGTGTATATGATCATGGTTATGATATTCAAAAAAAGGATGAGATATGTAATTTTATGTACAATGATATCAATTACGAAAGAATATACCATTCTCTTGATACTGAATCAAACGTCCCACCACAAGCACCAAATTAGGTGATGTTACTTTAACATATTTACATTTTCTTTGTACAGTCCTCAGATAAACCTATCAACCAAAAATGTTGTTATTATCCAATAAAAGCAAGATGTATTACACATTAATGACTTCCGATCAGAAACTGTCCATGACTTTCTGTAAAATTGTTTCAGTTATCAGGAACCATGACATGACATGAGGTTAAATTCAAATTATAACGGAAATTCTTGACTGATTTTTGATTGACCGTCACATCACCACTTCACGGAATTGGTGACCATAGCAATGGTTCCTTACAAAAATGGCTGTCCTGCCATTTGGTTAAACAGTTTGTTTTAAATATATTTTGAACTGATTGAGACCTCAAAGATCAATAAAATAATACTAGGTAGAAAGTATGCACAAACAGTTTGCAGACAAAATACACATCACCTGACAAAATGCACATCACCTGACAAAATACACATCACCTGACAAACTACCAACTGTTTCATGACAAAATATGTCATTTGACAAATCATCAATTGTCTACAGACAAAATACTAAATGTCTGCTGATAAAATTCATTATTACATCATCAAACAAAATACCAATAGTCTCTGGAAACCCCCCATATGAAGACTGCAAACAAAATACAATTTATGTCTCCGGACAAAATAACAACTGTTTGCAGAAAATGTTTCTGTTAAGAAACCATTGTATTATATGAAGTTCATGACATTTAATGATTTAATAGAATCTCTTTCAAATAAGGATTGAACAGCATTTTTTGAACAGCCATACCAGCATGAACGCTCAATACATATATTTGCATTCTAAATTTTATATTTATTATTTATGTAAATATAGGAATTTCCTTATATATTTTTTATATTGAAGTGTCTGTGTCATCGGTGCATACAAGATTCCTGGAACATCCTAACATCATCAAAATGTTTGCTTCTAATGGTAGCATGTTATTCTAGTTGAAAGGAAAAGCTTCAAAATGACACATACTGATCAATCGGCACTCATAGCACAATGAATGCAATATCTTCTTGTGATGCTTATACAGGAACTTGCAGTGGAAAATATAAGAGCTAGTTCCACAATAATTTGTAGAAATTAAAGCAGAACTAACATATGGAATTGATTACCTGAAATATTTCTCCTAAGTAGTACTTTTGAACACAAATTAAATGACCTAGAAAGAGTTCTGCATGCTCTGAAACTAAAGGTCACATAAAATTTTGATGTTGACAGTTGTACATAAATCATATTATATTTGTAAACAGCTTTTTCATGCCTTTGCAGTCAGCAGTCAAAACAGTTCACCTGTTTTGTCCCAACTTTAAGGGAAAATAGTTAAAATGTTGACTGATCTGGCACGAAACCACTGTGTGTGAATTTGTTTAATTTGACGAAACATGACCAATGTAAAACAGTTTAGAAATCCACTTTTAATATCAGTACAAATTCACAATTTATTTCCCAATTTAGCATGCAATACTTAAGTGCTTGCTGTCGAGTCACAGTTTTTAATTTACTGCAACAATTCTTTGTCATTATCACTTTAGCCTATCAATGGTGGTGGCAGATGAAAACCCCTGCATTCTGCACTTCATTACAAAGGACATTACACATGACCAGTCAAATATAATTGAACCAGTTTATCACATGATCAGTCATCAGTTGTAAAGTAGCAAACACCATTTTATCATGTGACTTGTTAACAGTCGAACATTAGCACAAATTTATTTGTTCGGTTTAGCACTTTTAGGAGGAAAACAGTCAAAACTGCTTGTCTCATTCACCCCTGAAATTTTGTAATGAACTATTCCAACCTTTGAATTGGAGGAGTTCAAATGTGTCTTTCATGAATGAATGAGTAAATATAAAATTTTATATGGAGAGTCGGGTAATAAAATATTTTTATGTTAACCTTATTAAAAAAGTCTGGTGACCTTGACCTTCACCAAGGTCATTGAGTGTCTAATGAGTCAGTACTTTCACTTTGGTGTTGACTCTGGCCTTGCTTTGTTCTGTTATAATAGCGAATGTTGTAAGTACACTTTGTGAGCAGTCGTCTAAACTCCCCCTGAAAAATATAAGTACCAAAACAAGATCAGTGCGTGGCCAGGTTTGGCGACAATTGCATGCAGTCCTGCTCAAGTCATAACTTAATTTATCACCTAACTGACCCATTTTACTACGACTCATATACGGCCATGGCATAAATATGGTGTTACACATGTGCAATAAAACCTCAAAGTGCTGTGATTCGTAAAACAACGTGGGAACATATTCCTACGCCACTTCAGGTACTACTTTTATTCACTATACCAAACAACACATTTACTGCTGTTTTAAATGAATTTGAAATGTTTATTTTGCCGTTTTTATTATGTTCAATGCATTTAAAATTGTTCATCATTGTGAGAGAGAAAAATCTGGAACTGCACTGTACTGCATGGAAAGACATTACTTGGAGCACTTTGTGGATTTGACCTATATAGAGACAGCTGTTAACACGTAATTGTGTTATAAATGTCATGGGACAAATAGAATCTTACATTCATGTCCAAGTCATATTGAATTTATTAAACATAATTTGATACGACATGAGCCTTAAGGCGGGTGTCGTATCAAGTTAATGAACATTTTTAAGGACACTCACATAAGATCCTCTATTTAAAACACTGTATATTTTATTGGCATCATTTGACGTCCCATCGTGAAGGTTCTTTTCAAACCTGTAGATTGTTTGTTTTTATTTTATAATAAGCTGGCTGTCACTGTTTTGATGATCAGATGTCTCAGGAATCGGGTTTCAGTTTTGTAGATACATTTCTTTGTGCAATAGACGAGGACACACAACATTTCACAAGTCCGCCTGTGGTAAAGTACATATTTTCTGTAATATGTTCGTATGAAATAAACACATTGCCATATACCTGGGGCTTTTACACACACAAAAACTGCTAATTTTTACATAGTATTTCAATATGATGACAAAAATTCTTTGTAATATGAAAGACTGATTTCACTTTTCTGTTAAACACATGTAATTTATAAAACATTTGAAAATATGATGTCAAAAAGATATAAAACTTCATTTTCCTGAAAAACATTTTGTCTAAAACACAGAAGTCACTATTGTATTTTCATTTCTAGCAGATAATCTATAACCTAGAAAAATGGTCTCTTGTATTGTCTTTTAAGACCTTAAATTTTCAGAATTGTCATGTGACAATGACCTTGACGTTCCATTCATATCATATAACCTTGACCTAAATGTATATGACAATTTTCCACTAATGATATATTGGCCTTGACATTAATTCATACTGCAATAACCTTCACCTTTCATTTAAATCACATTTACCCTGACCTAAATATATATGACAACTTTCCATTCATGACACTGCCCTTGACCTAAATTCATACTCCAATGGCCTTGACCTTTAACTTATTTGAAAGTGGTCATGACTTCAATTGATATGCAGTGGCCATGGCCTAAATATATATGATAATGGTCTTGGCCTATAATTCACATGACAACGTTCATGAGCTGATTGTATTTGACAATGACCTTGAACTTTGATTCATATGACAACGGTCACAACCTTACTTTATATGAGAACCAAGCCCTAAAGTTTTATGATAATGGTCTTGACCTACCATTCATATAACAGTCTCATGACTTAAACATTATATGACAATCACCTGACCTACATGTAAAGTCCATGAGTGGCCATGACCTAAATACACATGACAATGGCCTTGACCTGATTTTAATATTATGACATAAAATTCTCCTTGTTCCACTGCAGGCAAAAAACACCAGAGAATTTCGCCTTAGTTTTTCGTACATAGAGTAGCCACCCTTTATTTTGTCCTTGATATAACTGTAGCGTAACTTGGTCGAGGAGTTTACCATTGTCCAGATAGCTCAAAGTTGACTACAGCAGCGGTCAGGCCCACACTCAAAAACACTGCGGTTAATTGTTCAAGTCTATTTAAGGTGGTCTTTGTAGGTTTTATAAGTCATTAAAAATAAATGATGCAGGTCCTTAAGGATCCCTATCCGACTGCGCAGGTACATTTTTCGTATACATAGTAACCTCCCTTTAACTTCCATTTTGATATAACTGTAGCACAGTCGGGCTTCCATTGTCTAGGTCAGGCTCAGTCAGTTAGAGTGATACGTAATACAACACTCTGAAGCCCAGGGTTCTAATCCCGG
Organism: Mizuhopecten yessoensis; assembly: GCF_002113885.1. Classification (NCBI taxonomy): domain Eukaryota; kingdom Metazoa; phylum Mollusca; class Bivalvia; order Pectinida; family Pectinidae; genus Mizuhopecten; species Mizuhopecten yessoensis. The sequence goes on from NW_018408567.1 coordinate 468,085, forward strand.
TCTTGCCCCAATATGTTTTTGCGGGGATCAGAACCCTTTTGTTGATTCTATTTTGTTTATTTCATTTTCATTAACTTTTCATAAAAGTCCCACAAGGTATGGTTTCATTTTTGAAAAATTATTTATCAATTTATATAATCATGCTGGGAAAAAAACAGTTTCCAATACTTTTTTTTATAGTTTTTCGCAATGGTACGAGGACCTTTTAGTCTAAACGCTTCCTGTCTAGGCTATATCAGTCGTTAATTATGAATGGAGGAGGATCCTTAATTCTAAAGGTCATCTGTGTAGGGTCGGCTTTCACAAAACTCATGTTAAGCGGTTGTTGGTCCCTTAAAAACGTTTCTTCTGCAGTTTTTAATTGCATCATCATCATTCTATCCACTTTTGGCTTGCTCCTATACCGGATATTTCTCACACAGTGCGAGAGTGAGTTTGCAAGAACACTCTGAAAAATAAACCACAAGACTGATTTTACATGACTGTTGAATCATTTTATCTAAAACGTATAATGTATTTAAGACAAACTCATTTTTCCTGGCATCCTCATAATCACAACATAACAGGCTCATGTCTTAGGCAAAATAAATCTGAATGACAGAAATGAAGAATTAAAATTTGGAATTATAAAGATGGTTGACCACTGGTTGAAAGCAATAGGGTGGGCCGGGGCCAAATCATCATTAAAATGTAGACATTTCAATTTGTATTTTTTTTTTTTTTTTTAAGACCTATAATCGTCCATAAAAGCAATAAGATTACTAATAACTAGTGTATTATAAAAACCCTAAAGACATACATCAGAAGGGAGACAAGAAATAGCAATAAAAATACATAGAAGTTTTATCATACCCATGAAACAAGGGTGTTTAATTTCATATTGAGAGTACTACAGTCTGAAGGCACATTGTGACAAATGATGCTAGCCTAACCTGTATTTCATAGAAAATACTGAATCTTTTGGTCCCAGACATCCACCTGGTAGAAATGTACATCCCTAGGGGTTAAACCGCTATAGGTTCATCACGCCAAAGCAAATACAAATATTTTTGTAACCACTAGGGCTGCAACAGCATGACATATCATGATATTTTGAATACTGTACGATACACAATATTTGCTGTGTGGTTACAATAAATCCATGATTTTTTCCGGATTTCGTCATTTCTGATTTAAGTCTACTCATATCCATTCCCACATGGCGAAATGACAGCTCCAGTTCGGCATGCACGTCGAAAGACGTGACTTGTGTGAAACTTTAAAGTCATATGCCCATTTAGATCCAGTCTATTTCCTGTTGTAATATATATTGCCATTGAAAATTTACAACCTATCTTTTCGCTTTGCTTCTACTGTTACTATATATGTATCATGATAGGTATGGTATCGTGACTATAGTCTATAAGTGATACGCATCATATCATCATGTGAATGCATGGTTGCAGCCCCAGTAACCACACTGTGCAATGTCAGTGTCATGGTGTGCGGCAACTTCAAGTCTCACATGCTGTCATTATAATTCCTTATTCTATTTTTTCCAGTAACCTTGACTACGATTGGCCAATAATTGCATGGCCATGCAAGGTGAACATGATATTGCAACTCATTGATATCAATCTTATTTATCTATGACCAACAAAGACTAACGGTCATCAGACAATTTAAATCAGCTTAGAAATATACCAGGAAATTTCGTCCTTCGCCAGCCATTCATATTTGCCCAGTGTTAATTTCGCCCTTTTCCTATAATTATTACCTATGTTACGCTGTTTACTTATGTCCACTGTAATTATAATTTTGCCTTCATTACATCTGGCAAAAAAAGGAGAAAATTAAACTGCAGCAAACATTTCCCGATATACAACATTTGCTTAATAAATAAGAGGTGTGTTTTATTGACCTCTTTAATGTAATCAACACAAAGAGGTCAATATATCAAATAAAGCTATCGATCAATGCTTCATATACATTTTAAAATGGCTGTCCCTTTGGAGATCTACAGGCAAGTTCGACACATAAGAGAAATTTGAATCTTCAAAGTTCAATTTTATTGAAGTTTGACTAAATAGTGTATGGTGTAGTTTTTTCATCACAGCCATCCATTTTGCAATATCAACAAATGTAATGTTTTTTTGTACTTAAGCCATTTTCAGGCCCCAATACTGTGCAATGTATATTTGTATCATATTTATATAGGTTTGTATATTGTCACAATGTTCTGAACTTAAGTTAAACAATACAAACAATGTTTAAACTATACAATACAATTTTAATGTTAAAATACCACATATAATATAGATCTTTTCCTTTTTTTTTATATATAACATAACAATGTCAGCGTACGCTTTTCTGTGTAGCATAAAGCTAAGGTGTAGAAAGAAATAGGCCCTTCAGGGCCATTACAAGAACTAGCTAGCACATACAATTTTTACATATAGAAAGATGGGAAAGTCAAAGTATTAATAAAGTATAATTCATATCAAATTACAGATCATAAAAAAACATACTAAATTACAATAAATATAATTGATACATGAGAGAGAAAAAAAATGTTTTGAGAAAACATGATATTAACCAAAGGTGACATTATGCAAAATGATATTAAGTGGAATCCATTGTATGAATTTGTAACTGGTGGGAGCACATTTGGGGTCATAGACTCTATTCCATTTGAAACGGTCCTTGTAGAATTGTATATAATCAATCAATAAATAACATGGATGATCAAAAAACTTTTTTTTCTCCAAATTGACCGTAAACATTTCTATACATGAGTGTAACTAGTCTTTATAATGTATTAGACACGTTTGATCTGCGACTGTTTTTGAAGTGAGTATTCTGGAGTAAATGACTTTAGTAGACTCTACCATACATTGACCTGGATGAGTCCATGATGGTCTACAGTGGTGAAAGGGTTAATAAAGTTATGACCTGGAATAACCTCTCTTTTAATGTGAAATTAAGGTTATATTTGTTGACGGAAATAACATAAGAGTTATATGGCAACAAAAATTATCTGAAAAACACATTTATGTTTACAACTGATACGGGTATTTCATAACAGAGCTATCCGATTGGTTTAGAAAGTTTCAAGTCAAGTGATTGCATGTAAAACAGAGAGGTCAAGACAGGTCACAATTTCTTTATAGAGGAAACCTTCTGGCCTGGTTAAAATTTGAAGTTAGCACAATGAAAAGTTCTTTGTCGCAATATATCAGATCAACCTTCAAATGTCCCGGGTGGAGTGACATAGGAAATATACAATTCCGTCAAATCGTATTACAGGTGAACAAATACAATCGCTCATCACTCTTTCATAGCAAAGGGACCAGTCGGTCTTAATTAAAACATTGCGACACGTTTTATATGTACATTGTTTTGGTTATAAAGTAAAACTTTGGTATAACTTTCAGACCTTTTTACTGTGTCAAAACTGCGACTTTAAATATAGATTTTACAAAATATTAAATATACCACATTTCAGATCTATCCAGGTAATCATCGCATGAAATATTTCATGAGCTCAGCTAGGTGCTTGATTACCGCGTAAACAGGTGTAATTACATAACAACTCAATATGGACATCACAAAATAACATATATAAATATATACACAGAGAAATTATTACAGAAACTTGGATACAACATCTGTGTACAAATAGGAAAAAAGAAATGTTCTTCATCTGGAATAATTGCTGTTCATTCACCGATAAACATTGTGGAAAGGCACTTCTAGAGTTTTTTTTAGTAATTAATGAAATTAATTTTTCCTTTCCTTTTTAACAATATGATTAATTTTAACTAAATTTTCATGAACAAAGTAAGGATCCCTGTCCAACTGCACTGTGGTTTTCCCTATATACAGTAACCTCCCCTTAGCTTCCCTAGTATACAACTGTAGCACAGTTTGGCCAGGACACTTCCGTTGACTGGGTAGCTCAATCAGTTAGTGTGATAGGATAACAATCTGAAGTCAATGAGGGTTCGAATCCCAGTCAAGTCCCAATATTTTTTGTACAATCAAAACTCTTTTTAGGAATTATTTATTAAAGCCATAGTCATGCCGGAAAAATTTCCAATACTCAGTCACAATTTCTGGCAGGAGGACGAAAAATCCTTAAGCACTACTCTCACAATTTAATGTGTTTTTTTATTCACCGTCAAAGATGTTACATGTACTTGCATGTGTTCTGCGAAGGAGTCAATCCCTCTGGAATCCTTTTGAGTGTGTATGCTCCAAGACATGGCTGTCAAACAGGTGCCTGATCATGATCAGTGGACAGAAATATGGCTTTCAAATGTGTGCTCCATCAGAGGATAGAAACTTACAGAAAACAAGGTCGTCAAATATAACACAGGAGAACTACACAAAACATGGCCGTTAAACGGGTCCTCATAAGTAAACAAATATTAACACAACAAGAGTCAAGTCAACTCAAATGAAATACTTCCAGAATCAAATCAAAGAATTTATCAAATCCGATTCTTATGTACGACACAAAAAAACATCTGTAATCGGAATTCTGGATAATTGCATTTCCCAGCATCATTTCTAGAGGAAAGTAACTTGTTTGTATCAGAGTCAAAGTGTAACAGTGATCAGAAATATGTCACTATAAAGCTGCGGTCACATCTAATGGTCACGCACGTAGGTGACCGCAGTGGGGGATGACTGTAGTTGACTTTTGTAGACCGTAGGTGACCTTAGTTAAATTTATTAAACCTAGTTCCCTAACCCTATAACCCTAACTCCTAAATTCAACATTACTTAACCCTACTTAACCCAAGTTGACTCTATAGTTAACCGTACTTAACGATACTAGTAGTTGTCCCTATTTGACCCTACTTGACCGTTAAAGTGTTAAACGTAGGGCCATGTTACTATGGTCAACTACGGTAAACACTACGGTCAACTAGGGTCAACTACGTTCAAACTACGGTCACAGTAGGGTCTTGGCATCCAAACTCATCATAAAAAGATATTTTGAACATGTTGAAATTTTTTGGTCTAATCACGGCCAAATCATGTGTTTCTTGAAGTTGTAACTACGTTTATAACTACATTGAACTACTTCTGACTATGTTTAATACGTTTAACTAAGGTCACCTACGGTCTACTACAGTCAACTACGGTAAACTACCGCGGCTTAAAACAAAAGCAAACTGAAACTGTAATCTAAATTTCCTGTCGTTATTTTAGCTGTCTGATCATTTCATCCCCTCGACATATCGTTTCAGTCGTCGACTATTAAATACATTCTCGCACCAAAATAAAACATTTACTCTAGAATGATTATGCATTAGCTTATGCAATGGCGTTGCCGTCGACGCCTACATTGGGAAAAGTAGCAGGGCATTTTCTTCTGTCTCTTGAGCATGGCTTTGCTGCTGAAGCTGGGACTCTGTACTTTGCATAGTATCTGTAGCGACACTGCTAACAGCTAATGAGGCGTAAGTGTCTTGTTTACCAAAATTAATCCTTCTAAATTTTTTGCGTAAGTCACGAACTTTTTGTGAGATGCCTCTCGCACAATCCGTCTGAAAAATACACAAGTACAGAGAGTCAGTTCACAGCTTGCCGAGTTGTTTTTTTATACACATTACACGATACATACATGAAATAACATAACTCTAATACCCGATCCTAAATCTGCTCTTCTAATTTGCTTCTTCAATGGTGATATCCTTTTCTACTTTTAGGGGATTAGAACACACCAACCAAAGAGACGTGTACACAAGTTTGATGCAATTTTTTTTACCTAAAAAATGCCTCAGTTGTTTTCCTTATATAAAGACGAAGAGGTCACCATGTAATTTGAATCTAGAGATATATCTACAACATGAAGTTAAACGGACAACATTTATTGTAAAATCCTGCTTATAACAACCAACGTCTGGGTTTTTTCCTCTAAAAGGAATAGTCTCAATATTAAACTCAGTAACTGATTACGTTGACATTGAACTGACTTTTCATTCCTACCAGCCCTGTAGCCTTGAACTTAAAACACTTTTCTGAATAAAGAATGCTGCATAACATAAGTAGTGCTTCAAACAGTTAGTAAATGGTCATTTTTAAATCCCAAAGAGTAGAAACACAGAGATATATACATTCGCACATTATGCATCGTTGTCCATAATCCCAGACTACAAAAATCAGCTTAATGATCCGTATACATCTGTAATTTACATCAGTTCACTACACATCTGAAATTAACATCACTCTGAAATGCATCTGAAATTTACATCAGTCGCATATTCATCTGAAAGTTACATCAGTCGCGCATTCATCTGAAATTTACATCAGTTTGGTACACATCTGAAATTTACATCCCTCTGGAACACATCTGAAATTAACATCAGTTGCGTATTCATCTGAAATTTACATCCCTCTGGTACACATCTGAAATTTACATCAGTCGCGTATTCATCTGAAAGTTACATCCGTCAAAACTGGTCACTCTGTTGTCACATCACCAACTGATAGTTGTTTCCGAGCTTTCCTACGGAAGTTACGCACTCTTTGGGAAACAATTCTAGCAAATTCCCACTGAAATGAAAATAATCCTATCCATTAGTGTCTAACATCACTTGAACTTTGTTCAGGAGGTTGATAGGAGAGGACATGTTTTGACAAAATAACCTGGTTCAGGAAATTAAATTTGAAAGTGCTGGCTATATAGATTTTTGAGGTACTTAATATCTGGATTTTGAAATATGAGACGAAAAATGTTGTTGTTTTTTTATATATATATTTTAAACCATTCAGAATGCTATCAACATTTGGTGCAAATGAAATGATTCTTTGGCATTATAAAAGGGTTTGGTAAATAAACATTCAGAAAACATTTATTATCAGACAAAAAGTAAGATGGACCTGAGAAACGAGTACATCTAAATGATACATCTTAATTAAAATACCTTATATGCATCTGTGTGATTAGAGATAGAAATTGACAATTTTCTTCTTTCTATCATCATTGTTTTCATTATCCATTTTTTTACTGTTCTGCTTTTATTATTTAGGCTGTAACTTTTAGACCGAAATCTTGCTATAAGAATTATTTTTCATTTCAGTAAAATTTAATTTGTGAATACAAAGATTGAACATATAGACATATACATGCATTATAGCCACGAATTCATTTCCAACACAGAATTGCTACGACAATTTAATCTTCTGCCATTCAATGTTTGGTCAATAAAAGTATACATACTTCAGAAATTCTATACAATACACTCTTTTCTTTATCTCAATTTTTGCACATGCACCGATATAAAAACTTCACCCGACCTAGAACCTATATGGGATACATGCAGCACTTTTTTACTCCTCCCTTTATTATCCTGATAAAAGTAAAATCGTTGACCATATGACCTTGACCTTTGTCCCAAAAATATCCACCAATAGACACAGCTCCACGACTAAAATCCAACGACACAACTTGATAATCTAGCAATTACGCCGAGTGTGATTTGTATTTTAACAATAAGCTGACACCAAGCAATCAAGACAAAAGAATTCATTCCGAAGATGTATCAATTTTAATATATATATATATGTGTGAATAGTTTAAAATGTTCAAATATCAACCATACAATAAGAACATTATACATTTTAGTATATATACCGTATATGTAGACATTGAAATATGACATATTTACACTTTAAATAATATTTTTTTCTTTTTTACAAATGTATTCACTATATATACAGAACATTAATATGAAAGTAAACATTTTTATTTGTCATGGTAGAAGTTATCTTACAAAACAAAACAAACGATTCTGGAAATTATATTATCCAGAAAAAAAGAAATCCTGTTTTTTACAACAAGCAATAATTCAAAGTTATATTTTTTAAATTACTTTGTTGCCCTTATTATAGCATTTAACTCTTTCACCACTGAAGACCATAATGGACTCATCCAAATCAATGCATGGAAGAGTTTACTGAAGTTAAATAGGGGTGAAAGGGTTAAGAGCAGTGATCCTTATATAAAATCAGAAAATAAAATTGTAAAATTAATATGGCATGCATTATTACAGCCTTCAAATCATTGTTATCTAAAATAAATTATATCACATGAACAGATTTTTCATTTCTGCTGATTGAAATGATATATCCCGACCCAAAAGATGATATTAACTCTTTCCCTGGCACTCATGATCAACTCCCTATTCCATCTTTGTGTATTGCAGAGTTACCTTCAGTTTGGAGCAGGTATTGATTGTTACGTCACTTGTTTGTGAGAGTAAAGTCATCAATTTTTGAGAAAACGACGTAATTTTCTCACACCACCCGATGACGTAACAATCAACACCTGCTCCCAAGAGAAGATAACTCTGCAATACGCAAAGACGGAATATCTTAAAGGGTTGGTGCATCATCCTCATCAGAAGTCAACAAGTGTATGATACATTAAAAATAACTTATAAACATGTGAATGTATTACTGCCTCGCAGGGAGAGTAATAAATATATATACATCAGGAGACAACGTTTTACAAGGAATTCACAGATCTCTTCATCTTGTAAGTCCTTATCATCATCATCATCATCATCATCATCATCATCAGTATCATCATCATAATCATCATCATCATCATCATCATCATATCATATCAACTTTATCAAAGTTGGATATTTTCGTGTGTTTCAATTCTTTGTTGAGTGAAACCAGGACTCTCTATCAACAGTTGTATAATGTACACTTTTTACAACTCTATACAATACCAAGAGTGGTGTTTGTCTCTATAACATTAGTCTAAATTTTATTCTATTATCGGTTTAAAATTGCAGTATGCAAACATGAAAAACATACATGCATGATTCAAAAACAAGTACAACAGTACTTATGTTAATCCGTCTCTATAGCATTCTTTCAAGACTTAAACACACGACATTCTAAAATTTATATTTGGTTTATTCATATTTTGGGGGATTTTCCCAGCACTCTGAAAAAACATCATACAATCCAATCTGACCAATTAAAATCACACCATTTCATGATACATTTGTATACAGAACTGGTATAATATACCAGGGATAAATTGATGATTGGTTAAAACCTGACCTCTTCAATAGGTGGTCATGACCTTTTTGTATAACTTAAGATGTACATTTTTTAACTGGTATATTTCCTTTGATTCCTTCAAGTTGACATCTTGCTTCACAATATTATGATTGTTGATTAAAACTTGACAACTGAAGGGATATAAAACAGGAGAGACAGCTAGCCTTCATATTTACAATGTTGGAGGTCATGGTGTCCATTTCTCTATGAACAATATTTATCTCAGTTAACTGAAAACATTAAAATCAATCTTTACCATTCTCACTTAATACCATATAGCCAATGACCTATTCTGTTTATCCATTTAAAATTTGAATTGGTAAGTGAATTTAAAAAAATCTTTTTCTCTACCTAAAATTGATTAAAAATCTTGTCAAAGCTCTATTTACCTTAAAAATTTATTACAGTGAGGCGTAGTCACAGATACACAATTTTCCTCCTTTGAACAACTTAACGAGTATTAACTGAATTAGGAAATAATCATAAAAAAATATTCTGGTCGGAATCTCAAACACTGAGAAACGCGAATCTAGTGGAATACATGGTCAGAAACAGTACCTATTGTCTTTATTTACAGCAGACCTGTGTGAGCCGAGGCCGACGTTTCAGGAGTAAGTGATTTGGCCAGATATTGTTGCCGGATACGTAATTGCTTACGCAAGTTGCGCACCTTTTGGGAAACGCCTTTGGCAAACTCCCACTGAAACGAGAACAGTTCAGTGTTTTAAAATCTGTTCCAAATTCAGACCAAAATAACATAAAAATAAAAGCAAATTTAATGAACATCTTCCTACAGTGTCAATATCCACTATATTAATGACGTTCATCGCACAATTCGGTTGTAATGTGTATATTTCTGGTATGTATTATGTACGAGTGTAACAAATGTAACAGTCATTGTGACGTCATATATAATAATGATATGATGTCATAACGTCACAGTAAAAAGGTGGCAATGGCTGCATTTTTCTATGGTTTGATGACAATGTGATGTTCAGTAAATCTGACAAAAAAATCTCCATTTATTTGGCAATAAGCCCATGCCTGGTAATAAGCCCATTTATATCTTTTTCAGTTCAGAATTAATGCCCACAACTGATATTTTTTTCGTCCTGTAGTATAAACCCACGCCTACTTTGAGTCAGAATTTATACCTTGGTGCCCTGTTCTTTTAATTGCAGGATAAATACAGAAGAATGTCAAACTCATTTTTGTTACATCTTGCAATTTCAATGAATTTGGTTTCATAAAATGGCCGAATATGCCTTCCTCAAAACGTTGTGTGTGACTATGATCAAGGAAACTTCAAGAATGTTTTTTAATTCTAAGAGAAAGGCTCAGCTGAGCTCTGAAAAGCTTCAAATGTACGAAGCAAGGCTCAGTTGAGCTCTGGAAAGCTTTAAATGTACGAAGCAAGGCTCAGCTGAGCTCTGAAAAGCTTTAAATGTATGAAACAAGGCTCAGTTGAGCTCTGGAAAGCTTTAAATGTACGAAGCAAGGCTCAGCTGAGCTCTGAAAAGCTTTAAATGTACGAAACAAGGCTCAGTTGAGCTCTGGAAAGCTTTGCAAGGCTCAAACTAGTATACCAGATCTTTGACTCGGTCTGGATGTAAACAATATTTTGAAAGTTAATTGAATCTACGATCAGCATACCGATATCTGTACCAACTAGCAAGACTAGGTCCCAATGCATACATTTCTACATAAGATGAACCTGTGTAATCAAGAAACCGGAGTGTATTATAAATAAAGACCTAAAACTAGGCCCTGCTGTATACATTTTTACCTAAACTGCCCCCCTGTTATCTGACAATCTCGTTTGTTCAAATTTAGAATTTTTTCACTCAATATACAAGATCAATAAATCTGGGATGATTTAAGATAATAATGAAAGGTCCCCAGAAATGTTGAGGTGATATTGGTTTCACTTTCACTGTAAATATACCCAGGCTAGCCTCAAAAACAAATAGGAATAATTTCCAATTATTGCCCATTTACAGGGTAAGCATGTTTGTTGTTTAGCAATTCACCCCAACTTAATATTCTCTTATGAAATGTCACTTCATTTTCTCATCCATATTATGCCTCTTGTTGAGTTACAGTTAGTTTATATAGACGTTCCCTATCCCCCATAAACACACAAAGGAAAGGGACTCTACCTTCGCTTGACAATTGACTGATACCCATTATTGATCCAAAAATGAACTAGCATATATAGGCACAAACTTTTTTTCTTGTCAGCAAATATTTCAGACAACGTGAAGTATGCAGAAAGATTTATTAAAAAACAAGTGAGAAGGCTTCCAAAAAATGAGCGATGTTCAGTGCTTCGCTGGTAAATGCCTCTTCACATTACACATACATATATATAGAAATGTGCAGTTTACTCGTTTGTAACACAAAGGGAGGTAATTCAGTATGTGTCCAGTGTTCATTGTGAAATGCTTCTTCTAAAAAAAAATGGGGGGGGGGGGGGTTCCCCCACAATTTTTCCATCTGGTCGTCATCGGAGATACAGTAGTCAAACTTTCGTAACTCATTCAGTTATTGCTGAAGCCAATAGCTAGCTCTGTAGTCCTCAGAGCGACATAAGACATCAACAAAAAGGTATTTTGAACAATTCTTCGGCTGGTCAATAAATAGGACAACAAGTACAGGAAAAGGTTTCAAGACTTCTCCACCAAACGTTTTTTCTTCTTCATAAAATTACCCCAAATCACAATAGTTTTACAAACACCAATACATTTCTATAAACAAATGTGTACAGTGTGTTCCCAACTAGTGCTAGGCAAGATCAACTTTCCTTTGTTTCATCTTGCTTCGAAAACGAAGGTTTCGGACTTTTTGGGACACGCAAGTTGCAAAATGTCTCTGAAAAATAAACAGAAAACTTTGTCAGAATAGTTTTAATTTAGACATCAATTTTTTTTTGATTTTTTTCTTCCTGAGGTTCCAATATTTGTGAAAATGAACTTGATACAAAGTCAGTCAGAAATACAGTGCAGGACCCATACTGAAGTCTATTCAATTTCATGATCAAATGCCCAGATTATTTGTACATGCATTCTTGGTTAATCTATGAAAGCAACGGTGACAGCCTGAAGAGGTTGTCTGTATTTTACACCTTGACTTGGTGTAAGTGATTGTCTGTTTTAGTAAAAACATCTTGAACCTCATGAAGAAGTGTCCTTACTAAACTAGGTTTGTTATGTTAAAAAGGGGGGATTTATAATGTATTATTTTCTCAAAAGCTATTTTAAATTTTAACTTTAAAATGGTTTATTTTCACAGAAAAAAAAATCCCTCTTAATATCACAATTATCTTAATATCACAATCTCCTCTGATAAATGACACATGACATTAAAAGAAACGCCCATTATTTTTAAGTAATGTTACTGAGGAATGTGGAGCTGACTTCTTCTGCCAATAATTAAGTAGATACCTCAGTTCAGTATCAACATTGCTAGTACATTTTAAAGAAATTTACCTTTCACCTATGGTATTTGTGTCATAGAGAATGCATCTTTTTGAGGAGTTGCTGAACTTCTTTTTTTTGAGCAGTATCTAATATCTCGGATTTTGTGGGACACCGATTTTGAAAAAGAGCTCTGAAAAGGGAAAGGGAAGTATTAGGTGATTATAAATCTACATTTCTTTGTGAGAAAATTTCACATGTTCAGATATGATAATTACATAGAAAAGTCGCCAATACTTCAGGCCACATTTTCTAAGAATATATTGCCTTTATTTATGGTTAAGATTAATCGTCATTATTAATTAAACATGCAGACAAACATCTGTACATAATACAGGCAAGAAGCTTTTATTTTGCAAAGCTAACTGTAACTATCAATCAATGGACTATTTTCACAGTGTTTGAACTTTGAACCCAATAGATACGGAGACAAAAAAATCAGTTCAGTCTTTTCGAACCTGTAACAATAAACCCAGAAGTAACAAGAGACAAAAGAATTGGTTCAGAGTTTTAGAACTTGCAAGATTGAACCCAAAAATCAAAGAGACCAAAATTTCAGTTCTGTTTTCTTGAACTTGTTGAACTCCGATTCATTATAGTAACAAAAACTTTGGTTCAGTTTTTAAACTTTCTATATTTAACCCCCAAAGTCATGAAGACTAAACATAAAGTTTGATCTTTTTGGATTTGTTGAACCCACAAGTCATAGAGACAAAAACTTCAGAGAGAGTTTTCATTACCGTTTGTACATGACCGTAAATTAATTCCACTCTGCTGAAATGCTGAGGTTTGTTTGTGTTGTAATGAACAACATCAGCTTCATGACCAATTAAGGTTCAGGAAATTAGCTTAATGATTAGAGTTCAGAACACAATATTCATCTCTTTGGATTCAAAATGAACACTTTCCGATAATATTAGGCACAAACATAATCCAATTACCACAACCTGTCAACTATATTCACCATTCAGTTTCTGTGTTAACCACTGCTTGGTTTCTGTCTGAATAACTGCTAACTAAAAAGGTTTCCATGATAATCAGAGCTTGGTTTCAGTGTTAACTGCTTGGTTTGTATTTTATTTTTTCACTGCATGATTTTTGTCATTATTTGGTTTCAGTCTTGCAGTAATCACTACTTGTCTTCTGTCGTAATCATTGTTTGTTTTCAGTCTTAATCACTACTCGTTTTCTGTCTTAATCACAACTTGTTTTCTGTCTTAATCACAACTTGCCTTCTGTGTTAATCAGTAATTGTTTTCTGTCTTAATCACAACTTGTTTTCTGTCTTAATCACTACTTGTTTTCTGTCTTAATCACTACTTGTGTTCTGTCTTAATCACTACTTGTTTTCTGTCTTACTAACAACTTATTTTGTGTCTTAATCACTACTTGTTTGTCTTAATCACTACATGTTTTCTGTCTTAATCATTGTTTGGTTTCAGTCTTAATCACTACTTGTCTTCTGTCTTAATCACTACTTGTTTTCTGTCATAATCACTACTTGTCTGAGTCATTGTTTGGTTCTGTCTTAATCTCTGCCAAACTTCTGATATAATCATAACATGTTTGGTTTTGTCTTAATCACTGCTTGCTTTACATAAGCTTCTTACTTGTAAACCTAAAGTGTATGGCATCCAAAAAATTCATCAACAATATCTCATACAAACAATAGACTCTGATATATCAAAAAAAGGATTACAGAAATTTTATTTTCATATCAATAAGTTTTACATACAGTGTAACATTTTATACATTTATCTACATCTAATTAATTCGTCAATGACAACACAAGCAAACAGCTCTTATAATTACAAGTATAATAGAATTATGTCTTACACTTGCAAGCAATGCTTAAATACATATATATTCATTTTGGTTTTGAAGTATACTTAAAGTGAAGAATAAGAACAAATTCCATGGGGATGATTCTGTTTTACATTTCTATATTTGGTAGTCTCAATAATAGTTCCTGCTCAGCACCAGGGCTAACACTGGTATCACAGAGATACATTGTGAATCCTGCAGAAACAGGAAAAGGTCTGTTGGGACATAAATGCTGCACAGTTGTAGTGTAAAATTAAATATATATATTGTTTGGCAAATTGATACAGTTTCACTTAGTTTTGAACTTAAATTTTATTCAAACATATTTTATTGAAAACAAACAGTCAAAGGGATTGGGCACAAGTTTTTACAACTTACTAGGCCTTATCCCTCAAGACCTTGGTGCCTTGATATACAAACTCATTCAAGGCTAAAGTAATTATCATAATTGATAAATTCAGATAAATATCCATATGTACTTTTTCATATTCATTACTTATTTAAAATAATTCATTATAAGAAGCAATATAACCCCTGACAAAACCTTGTTCTGTTTAAAGAAATGGCGACCTTTGCCTTGGCCTTGATACACAAACTCTTCAATGTTTTTTTAAGGTTTGAATAATTCCATCAAAACAAAATAAGCTAGAGCAATGATGCCGACAATTTTTTCATTAGTTCGCCTTGAACTTGAAAGTGTTAAACCAAATTCAATCGAGTAATTTGACCTACCTTACTCTTTATATAAACTCAGTTACGAAGGTTGTTCATCTGATCAATGATACTCAACTGTGGCGGGCGTGACATAGATACACTGTATACTGCCACATTCACCGCCCTAATAACATTTCCAAAGTAGGTCAAAGTCGAAACTTCAAAGATGTCTGTCATAAAACTGACCCCCGGGTACAAAAAATACAAAGAAACCGAACACAACCTTGACTTCCATTACAGATACTGTTAATTGTATCAAACTATCCAGATTCTTTTTTGATACATTTTTAAATACATTTTAACCTTCAAAGTCATATATATACTATTCACAACACTAAATCTTGCATCCTAGCTACTGGACTGTGTATCTCCAAAATCCTGACGGTTATCTTTGTGTGTTTCCGTTAATTTTCTAACAACCAATCAGCATGCTCCACACTTGAAACCATCACAGTGATAAAAGACTATAGCTATATATATGATAAGAAAGATCCACTGTCAGCACAAAGTATCCTGGCGTACTTGTATTGATATAAAAAGTTTTGGTATATGCATAAGTATGCTCCATTTTTCTGTCAATATGACAAGTCCACATAAAACTTTAGTAAAGGTAGCGTTTTGACAAAGATGCAATTGACCTATTTTTTAATAATCAAACTAATCATATTGGACAAGCTGACCTGTTTTTGATTTCAATCTTGGAAAACAAGGTGTACAGAGTCAGTCAGATCGCATCAACATTCCTTCGGGACATTTCAAGTAAAATATATATAGGTATAAGAATAATCTTGCTCACAAAACTATGAAGAAACAAAGGAAGTTAATCCAACAGTTGTGAGTTGTACATGAACAAAAGTATCCAGATATTGGCACGAACCATCATGGCAATAGAAGATGTATTTATCTCGATCAAATCATCCTTTTCCCGTAAAAATATATACTTCAACTTTTACGAAGTATTTTTCGTGACAAGGCATTCATAAAGGAAGGAAAATGTTTTGTGTCTGTTCGTGGCTTCATGCACACACACGCAGCATGAGAATCAGTCCAACTGGCAATATTTACAAAATGTACACAAACTCCGGAGTCGAGCTGCACCCTAAATTATCACTGACTGAAGGAAGATCCTGAACATATTTCATCAGTAACGTTAAAGTTATCACTTTTGAGCAACAAACCGTCCATTTCCACAGCGTTTTGCACCATGATCTTGCATCTCCTCTTGTTGCTATAGCGAATATTGCGGATACTTCGAGAGAGTGTTTTTGCAAAAAAACTCTGAAAAAAACAAAAAAGAGTTTTGCACTAGTCTTAAAAAATATTTTCCCACTATCAAAATGCTACATTTTTTAGATTCTGAAAAATAAAATATAGAAAAAATTGCACTTTTCTTGAAAAGGGTTTCTGTCCCCCACTCATTAAATACACCTCAGTGAGAGCACTTTTAAACCTTAATATCCAAGGTACATACAACAACTGATCAACCTCGAGTCCTCTAGTCTCTTCCCCAGGGCAGTGGGTGAGTGTGGTCTGTACAGGTATAGAAAGCTTTATTTTAGTTCTCCAATACGATATGATGTTCACAGCTAAAGCATAAATACATGTGTATGCATGTCAACTGGAAAAGTTCCTTCATTGTAAAAAACAAAGTCCTAAAAAGTCCAATGGCAAAGTCTGAAAACGTCCAAACGTCCAAAACGTCCAAACTGAAATGTCCAATGCCAAAACACAAAACACTACTTTTCCTCTAATACAGACAAACTGTCCGAATTCACGGTTCCGATCTCGGAGAAATAAATCTTCTGCTTGGCTAATTTCCTTGTTTTCCACCTAAGGTTGCGAACACTTGCGGATATAGATTTTGCCAACACACTCTGAAAGTAAAACAAGAGAGTTTTGGAAAAGGGTAGACTTGAGAAATCAGAAGCAAACTTCGTGAAGAAACTCACCATCACCAATAGTCAAAAATGAATTGATTAAGATCTACACACTACACTGATGAACCAAAATGGCCAAAATCCATTATTATGACATCATTATCACAGTAGGTTTTCAACCACATACAAACATGTAACTGAGAAACATTACTAAACCTTGGCACTTGAAATTTTTGGAAACCTTTTTAAAGTGTTTAACTAAGATTCTATGACAAATTTTAGAACTTCAGAATCATTAAAATTGTGATAACCGATCCGTCTGCATTCCCATTTCTCAACAGTCATTCAAAAATATCAATTCACTTCAGAGAGAAAGTGGGAAAAGATTGTTATATATTGTACCTTTCAAAAACATACACAAATACATGTATCACAAACAATATACCCAATAAATCATGAATTTAAGAAAGTCATCGTCAAGTTTTGTTACAAATTATTATTTTTATTCTTGTTAAAACCTTTTTATTGCCAAATTCAAACATTTTATGTAGATTTTGGGTGTCATGGTCCTTTCAGGTTCTTAGATAGTAAGATAAGGATTTTGTTATGTTAAATTTATAATATTAATTGAGTTAAGTTTTATTCAAGTTCTATTCGTACATTAAAAGGAAATTTTATAAAATGGAAGAAAAAGGGACAATCAGTACTCCTCTTGAGTCTAGCTATCACATGTTTATAAGACATTCTGTACCTCTCTAGAGCCTAGTTAACAAGCAATGCATCATATGCATGAACTGCTTTTCTTTTTGCCCTCCATCTCATTTTTCTGACACTTGAGGAAACTGATTTGGCAAAGACACTCTGAAAATACACAAAGTGGATAAAAGGATAGAGTTTTACTGTAACATATCAAAGTTACCCTACTCAAACAGAAATTTGGAAAGTTTAAAAAAAAAATCCTGATTTGTTCCTTTATTTTAACTTCAAACAAAGCAGTTTTATATCACTTCTATTTTTCATTTTAATAAAATGTATTGAGATACCGAATATTGTATTACATAAATGTTTAATATATATCGGCACAAGGACAATATATATATATATATTTTTCATTATATTTTGTTCAACTTGTAATTCCACTCTATCCATCACTACATTATGTATTTGTTTTTCATCACTCTCTCCATCACTACAGTATGTATTTGTTGTTCATCACTACATTATGTATTTGTTTTTTATCACTCTATCCATCACTACATTAGGTATTTGTTTTTCATCACTCTATCCATCACTACATTATGTATTTGTTATTCATCACTCTATCCATCACTACATTATGTATTTGTTTATCACTCTATCGATCATAACAGTATGTATTTGTTTTTCATCACTCTATCCATCACTACATTATGTATTTGTTTTTCATCACTCTATCCATCACTACATTATGTATTTGTTTTTCATCACTCTATCCATCACTACAGTATGCATTTGTTTTTCATCATACTATCCATCACTACAGTATGTATTTGTTTTTCATCATTCTATCCATCACTACATTATGTATTTGTTTTTCATCTCTCTATCCATCACTACAGTATGTATTTGTTTTTTATCACTCTATCCATCACTACATTATGTATTTGTTATTTTTCATTCTATCCATCACTACATTATGTATTTGTTTTTCATCATTCTTTCCATCACTACATTATGTATTTGTTTTTCATCATTCTTTCCATCACTACATTATGTATTTGTTTTTCATCACTCTACCCATCACTACATTATGTATTTGTTTTTCATCACTCTACCCGTCACTACAGTATGTATTTGTTTTTCATCACTACATTATGTATTTGTTATTTATCACTCTATCCATCACTACATTATGTATTTGTTATTTTTCATTCTATCCATCACTACATTATGTATTTGTTTTTCATCTCTCTATCCATCACTACAGTATGTATTTGTTTTTTATCACTCTATCCATCACTACAGTATGTATTTGTTCTTCATCACTCTATCCATCACTACATTATGTATTTGTTTATCACTCTATCGATCATAACAGTATGTATTTGTTTTTCATCACTCTATCCATCACTGCAGTATGTATTTGTTTTTCATCACTCTATCCATCACGACAGTATGTATTTGTTATTCATCACTCTATCCATCACTACAGTATGTATTTGTTTTTTATCACTCTATCCATCACTACAGTATGTATTTGTTATTCATCACTCTATCCATCACTACATTATGTATTTGTTTTTCATCACTCTATCAATCACTACATTATGTATTTGTTATTTATCACTCTATCCATCACTACATTATGTATTTGTTATTTATCATTCTATCCATCACTACATTATGTATTTGTTTTTCACCACTCTATCCATCACTACATTATGTATTTGTTATTTATCACGCTATCCATCACTACATTATGTATTTGTTATTTTTCATTCTATCCATCACTACATTATGTATTTGTTATTTTTCATTCTATCCATCACTACATTATGTATTTGTTTTTCATCACTCTATCCATCACTACAGTATGTATTTGTTTTTCATCAATCTATCCATCACTACAGTGTGTATTTGTTTTTCATCATTCTATCCATCACTACAGTATGTATTTGTTTTTCATCATTCTTTCCATCACTACATTATGTATTTGTTTTTCAACACTCTACCCATCACCACAGTATGTATTTGTTTTTCATCACTCTACCCATCACTACAGTATGTATTTGTTGTTCATCACTACATTATGTATTTGTTTTTCATCATACTACCCATCACTACAGTATGTATTTGTTTTTCATCATTCTTTCCATCACTACATGATGTATTTGTTTTTCATCACTCTCCCCATCACTACAGTATGTATTTGTTTTTCATCACTACATTATGTATTTGTTTTTCATCATTCTTTCCATCACTACAGTATGTATTTGTTTTTCATCACTCTACCCATAACTACAGTATGTATTTGTTTTTCATCACTACATTACGTATTTGTTTTTCATCACTCTACCCATCACTACAGTATGTATTTGTTGTTCATCACTACATTATGTATTTGTTTTTCATCACTCCATTATGTATTTGTTTTTCATCACTCTATCCATCCCTACAGTATGTATTTGTTTTTCATCACTACAGTATGTATTTGTTTTTCATCACTACATTATGTATTTATTTTTCATCACTCTATCCATCACTACAGTATGTATTTGCTATTCATCACTACATTATGTATTTGTTTTTCATCATACTACCCATCACTACAGTATGTATTTGTTTTTCATCATTCTTTCCAGTATGTATTTGTTTTTCATTACTCTATCCATCACTACATTATGTATTTGTTATTCATCACTCTATCCATCACTACAGTATGTATTTGCTATTCATCACTACATTATGTATTTGTTTTTCATCATTCTATCCATCACTACATTATGTATTTGTTTTTCACCACTACATTATGTATTTGTTTTTCATCACTCTATCCATAACTACATTATGTATTTGTTTTTCATCATTCTATCCATCACTACAGTATGTATTTGTTTTTCATCATTCTTTCCATCACTACAGTATCACTCTATCCATCACTACATTATGTATTTGTCTTTCATCACTACATTATGTATTTTTTTTTCATCACTCTATCCATCACTACATTATGTATATGTTTTTCATCACTACATTATGTATTTGTTTTTTATCACTACATTATGTATTTGTTTTTCATCACTCCATTATGTATTTGTTTTTCATCACTCTATCCATCACCACAGTATGTATTTGTTTTTCATCACTACATTATGTATTGGTTTTTCACAACTACATTATGTATTTGTTATTTATCACTCTATCCATCACTACAGTATGTATTTGTTTTTCAACACTCTATCCATCACTACATTATGTATTTGTTTTTGATCACTACATTATGTATTTGTTTTTTATCACTCTATCCATCACTACATTATGTATTTGTCTTTCATCACTACATTATGTATTTTTTTTTCATCACTCTACCCATCACTACAGTATGTATTTTTTTTTCATCACTACATTATGTATTTGTTTTTCACCACTACATTATGTATTTGTTTTTCATCACTCTACCCATAACTACAGTATGTATTTGTTTTTCATCACTACATTATGTATTGGTTTTTCACAACTACATTATGTATTTGTTATTTATCACTCTATCCATCACAACATTATGTATTTGTTATTTATCACTCTATCCATCACTACAGTATGTATTTGTTTTTCATTACTCTATCCATCACTACATTATGTATTTGTTATTCATCACTCTATCCATCACTACATTATGTATTTGTTCTTCATCACTCTATCCATCACTACATTATGTATTAGTTTCATCACTACATTATGTATTTGTTATTTATCATTCTATCCATCACTACAGTATGTATTTGTTTTTCATCATTCTTTCCATCACTACAGTATCACTCTATCCATCACTACATTATGTATTTGTCTTTCATCACTACATTATGTATTTTTTTTTCATCACTCTATCCATCACTACATTATGTATTAGTTTCATCACTACATTATGTATTTGTTATTTATCATTCGATCCATCACTACAGTATGTATTTGTTTTTCATCATTCTATCCATCACTACATGATGTATTTGTTTTTCATCACTCTCCCCATCACTACAGTATGTATTTGTTGTTCATCACTACATTATGTATTTGTTTTTCATCACTATATTATGTATTTGTTTTTCATCACTCTATCCATCCCTACAGTATGTATTTGTTTTTCATCACTACATTATGTATTGGTTTTTCACAACTACATTATGTATTTGTTATTTATCACTCTATCCATCACAACATTATGTATTTGTTATTTATCACTCTATCCATCACAACATTATGTATGTATTTGTTTTTCATCACTACATTATGTATTGGTTTTTCACAACTACATTATGTATTTGTTATTTATCACTCTATCCATCACAACATTATGTATGTATTTGTTTTTCATCACTACATTATGTATTTATTTTTCATCACTCTATCCATCACTACATTATGTATATGTTTTTCATCACTACATTATGTATTTGTTTTTTATCACTCTACCCATCACTACAGTATGTATTTGTTGTTCATCACTACATTATGTATTTGTTTTTCATCATTCTATCCATCACTACAGTATGTATTTGTTTTTCAACACTCTATCCATCACTACATTATGTATTTGTTTTTCATCACTCTATCCATCACTACATTATGTATTAGTTTCATCACTACATTATGTATTTGTTATTTATCATTCTATCCATCACTACAGTATGTATTTGTTTTTCATCACTCTAACCATCAGTACAGTATGTATTTGTTTTTCATCACTCTATCCATCACTACAGTATGCATTTGTTATTTATCACTCTATCCATCACTACAGTATGTATTTGTTTCTCATCACTCTATCCATCACTACAGTATGTATTTGTTTTTCAACACTCTATCCATCACTACATTATGTATTTGTTTTTCATCACTACATTATGTATTGGTTTTTCATAACTACATTATGTATTTGTTATTTATCACTCTATCCTTTATTTGTTTTGTGCTGCTCCATTATTTATTTGTTCCTTCAAAGACACATGAAACTGCAGGCCATCTTAGCAGTTTACGGCAAGGTCTCATTCAATCAAAATAGGCTACCATGATCTTACTTTTGTGGCAATTTAGATACCTTTTTGGGGTTATTGACCTGTCCGTTAACAGCTTCAGTCTTATAAAATATTTGTTATTTTATGTGTTTTCCCTAAAAACTATTCCCCTTCAACACAGATAAAAGATCTGTATTCATCATAAATTTTAAGAAATTTAATGATTATTTTGACATGTGCATGTATCACAATTTCATACTTTCAAGATGATTCATAATTTTTCCAAAACGTTTCTAGCACACGACCAAAAGGGTACCGTAAGTCACTTTGCTTCATATTAACTTGCAAGCTATAATTTGTTAGGTGGCTAAGTCTATCAATTTTTGAGACAAAAGATAATTTTTACTGAATAAAACACTTTTTCTATTATCAATTATGCAGCTACGCCAATGTTCAAAATGAAATTCTTTCTTTTAATAGTATATAAAGTGGACAGAAAGACAGAATTAATTTTGTCCTCCACAGTTCCAGAATTGCACAAAACGCATGTCCATTCATTCATAGCCTCATTCTTATATCTCCTTGCCTCTACCCGTAAGGGCAGCACCCCACAACTTAACTGTGCCATAACTCTCAGATTTCTTAAGGTTCATCGTCTCGTATCTTTCTAACTGATATGATGTTTAAATTAAAATAAAGTTTCTCAATTTGGGTACAGATTCTATTCATCGTCTCGTATCTTTTTAACTGATATGATGTTTAAATTAAAATAAAGTTTCTCAATTTGGGTACAGATTCTATTGTAAGATATTAATAGAGCAATAATTTTCAATAAACCTATATTTTGCTAACTGACATTCTCTTTAAGAAATCATTATAACCAGCAGTGATGCAGACAGCCCATATATGAACACCGCTATAAACTGGTATAAAAGATCACTTAATTGTGAACAACTTTTCTTCAAAACAAAACAAACCTAAACAACATTTGGAATATCATTAATACACTTTTTTTTTATTTTGCAACAACTACCAGGTACAGCCACAAAGCCAAGATGTTTATTATAAACCAAGCAAAATTTACGAAAGTTGTTGTTTTTTTCTCAATATTACTGACATACAAAACATTTCACCACAATAATTTAAGCCATCCGGTAAAGCTCTATACAACACGCATGGACAGATGTTTTGCTATCTAATCAGTTTGCACAGAATTCAACAGAGAGTCGAGTTCAGCGACATTGACAGACATTCCTTCAAAAGCACTTTGTTTATCAGTAAAAGTGTAGCCCTTCCGTTTCTGCCAGCGGATGTTGCGAACTTTCTGTGACAAGGTCTTAGAAAACACACTCTGGAATGAACAGCACAGAAAGCGGATTCAGTTTGAATTATTGGAAAATTGGAACATATCAAAGAACAAAATTTCAAGCATACGATATACAATATCTGAACCAAGTAGTCCATCTTACAATATTAAATCAAGTCGACTCTCATAGTCATTCCCAGAATTTTCCGTATGAATTTTGGGGTCTCCTCTAAATATATATATAATCAATTCCATTCATTACAACAATTACATCATGTTCGAAGAATTAAATTTTCTTTATCTGTGTGAAAACCTCGGTTAATTCTCTATGAGCAGGTCGGGGTACAGAGAAACAGTCGTAAACAACCTATTTTGTTAACTCAACTTAAATTAAAAAAAAAAAAAAATGAAATGTACATGTACATGTTAAAGACAGCTATGATGTACGTAAAATGTATTTAAGTTAGGAGGAGAGGGCTTAATTAAGTTGTAAGAACTTGTGCCCAATCCTTTTTGTCATTTTCAAGGCAATAAAAATAAGTTTAAACCAATTCCATTGGTAGCAACATTTTTTTCACAATTTTGTTTTAGAGTCTATGTGTTTTTTGTGCATTCAGTCCTTCCTGTGTCATTGCAGTATTATGCAAAATAACAACAATAATATTATCACAATAAGTATATATATCTAGAACATAAAATAAGGAATAAGGGGCAGTAAGAAAAATACATGTGTAGCACAAAGGTGTTTTTTTGCGATGTAATGTACAGTGGGAAGCTGTGTGAGGCTTCACCATGCTATATACAAACACATTTAATGGTCAGGTGATCAATGTAATATTCATTCAACACGTCACCAGTAATTTGGAGATATTTAGATCGGAATGTTCTTGAACCCTTCCCATTTTTTCTGCCGTCTGTAACAATTAACCCTTTCACCCCTGTGTAACTTTATTAAACTCTACCATGCATTGATCTGGATGAGTCCATTACTGCCTACAGTGGTTAAAAGATGAAAGTACCATGTTGGTTCCACCAACATTCACTTCATCTGGTTTCTTCTAAATTTCTATTTATTATCATCAGTCTTCTATTAATCTTCAACTTCCTTCTTTCAAAATATTTCATCTCAAAATCAACGTTATATATAGACATAAATCTGCATTTGTTATGATCAATTTGATCAACTTTACAAGAAAACATTTTCCAGATAACATCCTTAAGCTCTTCCATGTCATTCTACACAGCATCCTTTAGCAGCTTACATTACTATGCTCCCTTCAGCGCAAGTCAATCAATTTAAAAGATCATGATTTTAACCTTTCAGTTGAACTCTTCTGGTTTTCATCAAAGCGCACAACACAAAGTCAAGGAAGCAAGAAAAAGGGAAAATGGAGTCTTTTACAAATGGTTCTTCCATATTAAAGCTTCCAATGATTGTCAAATAAACTCCCTTGTCTGTGTTCTATAAATCACAAAGGCCATTATTATACCCAATACTTTGTTTGACTTGTAATAGCCAAGGGGTCCGACCCTTACATAAAATGCATATCATCTTGATTTTTAATTAAGGTTTACTCTCATTACGAACAGCAACAACATATGAACATAATTGGTTGATTTAATACCATGCATCATGGTTTATCAGTATTTAAATATAAGGAATTGATTCATAAGTAACACCATCACAAATTCACCATATATACCAAATGTTGTATCTTGGTCACATTATTTCAAGACATTTTGTAGACATTCTGTAGTATACAGAGTACAGCAATTACTTATTCCTATTTTTCTCATCAGAACTTAATTAAGCAGACAGATATTGTCTCTTAACACAATCTCAAATTCGAATCACCGGTGGGCTTTCTTTAGAGATCACAGTGTTGTAAGAATAAATTGACGGAAATCTACGAGACATTTACATCAATCTGAAGACAATCCGAAGGACCACCGATAACATAGGTTTCATGTAAGTATATACATATATTAGTGTTTAAAAGAAGGGTCTATATTTCCATGGAAACTAATGATAGCATATCACAAAATATTGTTCATGGGAAGTGAAGCATGGCACCTGCCGGTATTGACTATGAACTGTCTCTTTAGAAAATCTGGACTCCGTGGAGGTCTGGTTTCCGCACCAACTTGCGCACATTACGAACTTTTTGTGAAATGGCTTTTGCGAATTCAGTCTGAAAGAATAAAGGATTTCCCTTTACAACAGTGCTCAAGTCCATGTTATAATAATACCAGCCTGCCGCAATTTCATTTTGTTTTCAAAATTATACTCATATTTTCCATAATTTAGCCCAGATTTCCAGGTAAATGTGCATCAGAATGAAGTTTTTACATGAAAAGCTCCAGGTTTATCTCATTCACCCCTGAAGACACTTTTGAACTTCTCCAATTCAAAGGTTGGAATAGTTCATTATGAAATGGCAGGGGTGAATGAGTTAAATACCATGTAACATTACAATATATGCCAGTGCTGATATATATCAACTCCACAATTGTTAGAAAGGTCAGTAGGTCTCCCCAGGTGTTGGAAAGTCTAGCTGCATGCATGTATAAACCTTCAAATCAAATTACAGTACTTGTCAAGTTTCCCTACATTAGAGGGAAGACACACTTCTCACACCCTTTTTTATTTTATTTTTGACAACAGCAGAAATTCAGTACATCTGGCTTTTTGTACAAATACAATTGTTTTTCACTCCATAGAACAACTTGAACATTTTATTATGTTTCTATTTTAATTTTTTTAAAGTGCTTTTTAAGACATTTAGATTTTGTCACATGATTCTTAACAATGAATCACGGACACCAGCTTTATGTATTACACTGTGGTATATCATATAGTACCAGCAACAAATGCTGGCCAAGTATATTCTTTCCAACTAAAGGCATCATTTCCTATACTTTTAATTTCTGGACCAGTGTTCCAATATTTCCCCAACCTATTGCGCGTACAGGGGTCAGTATGACAGTATACTGAAGTGTCTGGAGAAGTATAGATTACCTATCAGTATGACAGTATACTGAAGTGTCTGGAGAAGTATAGATTACCTAAACGTTATAAAGCTATACTCCTAAATCTCTTGGTCCAACAGGTCTCTTATGCTGCCATCGTGCAGTCCGAATTTTCTGTGACACAGTTTTTGCAAACACGCTCTGTAAAGAGGATAGAAAAGGATTTTTATGGCTTTTTTTGTGACTGAATTTTCAAAATGTTAACTTTTTAAAATTGGTAATTCTGCTTTTCTCTTCTTCATTTTTATGAATTCAGATAATAATAGGCTATATCGATGAACATAACTTTCAAAATGCACGTAAAAATCCTTCTCTTTTGTTTTAAAATCTTCTTATAAGGAAAAAGAGCTTTTGTAATCAGCTTCAAATCATTCTACAACATTTATAATCAGCTTCAAATCATTCTACGACAATCAACAATCCAAGATTGAATGAAAATTAGCAAATCCACCATTCAGTGACAACACATTGAATGTTTCTTCATAATCAGCAAATCAACTGTTCACAATCAACAAATTCATCATTTTATGACAACAAATCTAACAAAAATTATACCCCATTTTTTTACACCCAATCAACAAATCCCACATATTTGATAGAAGAATAGTATTACCCTCACATATTGTGTTTTTTGTTGTTGTTGCAAATCGAGACACTGGTATTATCAAACTTGACAATTTTGTAAGTTCATATATAGCCACCTTCCACAAATACCACTATATCCCAATGGCCACTTCCCCACCTTAAAATCACATATATAGATCCCCATCCCAAAACTCGAAATTACTTGGCCTTCATCCCTGTACATAAAGTCGTGAGTCGACCCCACTCAATGCCTCAGTTATAATGTAATTCTCATCCAAAATCTTATAATTCTAAGCAATCTCTCCGCATATAGATCAGTTTCCGAATCCAGAAAATTGCTGTACATGCCATAGTAAGTCAAATATATGAGCTTGTATCTTATGTACTCAGTATACACGAGAGTCCAGCCAACAGGTTTCGTGTTATTAAAATGATTACTTAAAACTTGACTGACAGGGACCTTTGTCTCTAGATCTATTCACCAACAGTACTCGCATATTGAACAAAAATGATACCATTTGAGCCAGGGCAATAAAGCTACAGCTCCGACCAGAACTAAAATTGACACGAAGGCCAAAAATATGTCTTGTTTCACACTCGCAGTACACATCAAACTGATTATAAAGACCATCAACAGACGGCTCACTCCAGAATCATATAGCTTTCTGCTCCACATTATTGACAGAAATCCCAACCGATTTCAAGTTGAGAAGATTACTGCTTCTCAGTTATGTAATTCATATGAACTACAATTCCAGTTATTTATTTCCTTCCCAACATTCTAACAGAACCCATTTGAAACATGTATTTTGATTGGATACTGATCATGTTCTAATACGATAGAACCCCAATAAGACCGGCTAGCCTGTGTTTAATCAAAACATGATCAATCCTCAAGAGGAACTGACCCTTTGACCCCTAGGTAACTTTAGTAGATTCTACCATAGCTTTATCTGGATGAGTCCATTGTGGTCCATCCACAGTGGTGAAAGGGTTAATTGACAAAGTCTGATGACAAACCACTGTACAGATTGCACGTACCACAACTTATTACTGGAATTTAGATCCCTTTAGTGAGTTGTTGACTCCTCAACCAAAAACGAAATATTGCTTGTTCACATATATATATATATCGCAACTTTGATATGAATTTTACACATCCACAACAAATGTCAATACTTTCGGCTTGTGATGACAAGAATTTACAAGAATCTGGCCAATTTAAATCTATGTATAAAACCGTTGGTGATAGGAGGTTGAAGAAATATCGCAATGTAAACTTTGTTGTCAAGCATATAGAGCATGTGCCAGCGGTGCTATATGACTGGCTTCTGAAGGCTTCTTTAATTTCCGATTGGGTAGTTTGCTATAAAGTGACATGCATGAACGTTTGTTACCAACTCGTGTTAGAATCAAGAAAGTATGCCCTCAAAATAACAATCCCCCGAAAAAAATTGCACAATTCTACATTTACATTTAATATTCATATCCCAGTATGAATGCCAATGTCAGCTGACTGGCATTACTCCTCGAGTGTTGTTCATATCACATACTTTTGTCAGTTTCAAGTCTATGAAAAGATACACCCGCACATTAACAGTGTTATCTGGCATTAAACACAGTAAAAATATATATATTATGTTCTGATTGTAAGTAGTATATCTGTGTAGTACTAATTCATTTTAATCTTCCAACATAAGTTCCAGAGCATAATCTTAAAAAGTTTGGTATTTAATTTCTTTCATCCGAGAGAGATTAGTTTATAACGCTGTATTTTCAAATTTATTTGAATTCCACACTTATAACAGTACGATTCCAGGCCTCCGGTGTTATAAATCTTCAGTTCACGGTCATAGAAATTATTCCGGTGAAACAAAACTATAATTCAGGGGTTGCAAAGCTATTACAAGTTAGCCATTACCATTCCATAATGACAACACTCTATTTCTCGGTCATAAACTGTGTACCATTGAGACAAAAGTTTTATCACGATGTCGTAGGTATATTAATCTAGTTACAAAGCCTTATTACAAGTCATACGCAGTATTTCATTATGACCAAGCTACATCATGAGGCCATAGCGTTTAAGCCGACACATGAGAACAGAAACAACATTCCGGGAGACAAATTATATCTTCAAGGTTGTTAAACAATACAATCACTTGTTCAATAAATACAGCATGATAAAATGTCTACTGTATATAAGTTTGTAGCGAACGTAACTAGATCGTAACAAAGGCGAGGAGTTATTAGACTGGTCTTCGGTACATTTATTTCATTCATCACAGAATCGGTTTAAATTTGTTCCATCATTTTTTTAAATCGTATGTATCGTAACCGTTCAGTCAAATCTGATCGCCATCGTTTGTACTATTTCTCACATCAGTGTATTCACAAAGTAAACTTCAAGCAAGTAATTACAATTCTAGAGCCTAAATGCATTCAAATATTCAAAAGGATTGTGAACTGGAACCTTGTTAGTTTCGCTAAACATTGAAGAAAAAATAACGATAAAGAATTACCAGGATATGCAGTTACTCGTATACATTTTGCCTTTCAGATTGACGAAATTTGCGAACTAACAAAGTTCCTGTGCGATTATTCAGACATGTCGTATAGCACAAATTCATTCTGTCTTTAATTTGTTGTGAATCAAATTAGCATATATATTCTTAACATTTAAGTCAACACATTTCTAATATATTTGCAAGAAAAGGAATAAAAAGGACTGACAGTTCAACTTATAAATAGATACACTTACCTGCACGTCCATGAAATTCTCTACACTATGCTGTGATCTAGATCTAGAGATTTCAGAACACATTGCAAACAGTGATGGTCTGACCATGATGATCTATTAAAATTGAAAATCTATCAGTTTGTCCTTTCTAATAACTGATTACAAATCTCATAGTCGATAAAATGGGTTCATTACTGGATTCAAAGTCAAACGCTTACAAAGAACATTAGATTTTTTTTTTTAAATCTTTTATTATATGCTTGCTGGCTGTTTGCATTGTAATCAATTCAATTAAAGGAAGCCTATATGTCTACAATAGTGTAGTCACTTTATTTTCATGTCTAATCAACTGAATTATGTATTCAATAATCAATCGGTTTACTGGAATGTTACTTCCAATTACAAACCGATTATCGATTAAGTTATAAATCTGATTGCCCATCACTAGTTGCAAAGTACTATATATTCAAAGGAAAATTATAAAATGGTCAGATTTTTTTCTGGTTTTGAATATCAATTTGAAGGTCTTATAGGGACTTAGGGATTTCCCATGAAAATGGTTCATACAAGATGCTGAGAATAAATCTTCCGATGTTTTTTAAGGATTCTGTGGGTTTTTTAAATTCTGCAGGTATTTTTGATAGTTCAGTGATGAAGAAGACTTGGAGAGCATCATAATGACTTACATGGGTCAGGGGTGCAGTTCTATATCTTATCAGTGTTGTATCTTATATATATTTCTGGATAACAATTGCAAACTTCCGGAGATTTGTTTTTAAACCAAAGAGAAGAGAACTGTTGATTTTTTTTTTATTTCACCTTTATTATTTTCATGAAAACTCCACAAGGTATGGGTTGATTTTTTAAAAGATTTATCCAATCTACAGTCATGCTAAAAGAAAGTTTAAAAAATGTACAGATACAGTTTTGGCAGTGATACAAAGTTTCTTAATATTCAATATTTATTTTTGTTTGGCACTTGTTTCATATTTGACCTTGAGGTGAAGTTCACAGTGACATAAATACAGTTCACAGCACACTTGCTGCAGGTGATGCAGGTATACTTCTGCACTTAATTGACTTTTGACTGGAGGTGAAGGTCACAGTGACATAAATGCAGTTCACAGCACACTTGCTGCGGGTGATGCAGGTATACTTCTGCACTTAATTGACTTTTGACTGGAGGTGAAGGTCACAGTGACATAAATGCAGTTCACAGCACACTTGCTGCGGGTGATGCAGGTATACTTCTGCACTTAATTGACTTTTGACTGGAGGTGAAGGTCACAGTGACATAAATGCAGTTCACAGCACACTTGCTGCGGGGGATGCAGGTATACTTCTGCACTTAGTTGACTTTTGACTGGAGGTGAAGGTCACAGTGACATAAATGCAATTCACAGTACACTTGCTGCGGGGGATGCAGGTATACTTTTGCACTTAATTGACTTTTGACTGGAGGTGAAGGTAACAGTGATTTAGTTACAGTGCACTAGTACTGCACACCATCTGGGACTGACACAGGTAGGTATTCTTCAAGTTTCATCAAGATGTCTTTTCGTGGTTTAACATTAATTTAGTCGAAGAACCAAAGAAGACCCAGTACCAATACCTCTCCATAAAAAAACAATATTTCATTTAACCCTTTCACCACTGTAGACCATAATGAACTCATCCAGATCAATGTTTGGTAGAGTACACTAAAGTTACCTAGTGGTGAAAGGGTTAAGGCTGTACATATGTTTGAGATCTTAATTATCAGACTTCTATTTTGTGGAAGCTTATAGAATCAAAGTGGTATGAACATGGTATGGATATGAAGAACAAGAGTGTGGTTAAACGGCAACAAAATAAGAACATTTTAAAAGTTCAACTGTCAGCCCAAAATGTGTTAAACAAATTTAACATAGAAATTCCATCAACATATTGGTGTAAACTGTTAAGGTCACATCAAGGTCCTTCTCAGGCATTCAAATCAACACTCTGTGACAATACATCCAGCAACCTGGGATAAAATACTTTCCTGTGTGGTCACTGATATTGGCTTCCCAAGTCAGTTTAACTGGACATTATTTGTCTGATCAAGCAAATCTTCAATTTTTGGCCATTACTTAACAACATATTCCATTTAAAAAGGAAATTATGAAAACCACTGAATTATTTCATGAGCACAGTTTTTGAAGAGTTGCTAATTTCGGACACGTCATGAGAATTTGTCAGGGAATGGCTTGCCTGTGACACCCAGGAGAATTTACAAATTAAACTTCAATCTTACTATCAAATACAGGCTGCAGAATGCCTTATCAAGTGTGATTAGTATAATTCGAATAGAAAATTTACAAAAAAGAAACTCTTGTTTTTACAAAATTGTATGATCTTGTTTCTTTATGACACATAGTACCTATACAATGACATGATGTGACCTTGAGTTATGTTTATTGCGAACCAGGATCTCCCTCTCCACCACTTACAAACTTCTTTCCTCCCCACCTTCATCTATAAACTTCCTTCAGCTACACCTATACACTTCTCTCTCCTATAAACTTTCATCCAATACTTCGGCCTATAAACTTCTGTCACAGCAATCTAGAAACTCTCCCAACCTCACCCTCTACCTTCACCTATACACTTCTCTTGTCTTTACCTATAAACTTTCATCCTATACTTCAGCCTATAAACTTCTTTCACAGCAACCTAGAAACTCTCCAATCCCCACCCTCTACCTTCACCTAAACACTTCTCATCGTCACCGATTAACTTCCCTTACTTTCACTTATAACTCCCCCCTTACCTACTACACCTATAACTACCCCCCCNCGGTCACTTATACCATGGATTTATTTGAGAAATTTGATTTTGATTTGAATCCACCAGATACTGGAATTGATGACCAACCCTTGTTGCAAATTAATACAAGAAAAAAAAAATACATATCTTCCCAATAAAAGCAATTGAATAACAGCAAGCAAAGAACGATGGACTAGGTGCTGTATTGGTTGTTATCTAACGCAAGCTTGCTGTTTTACTCATCTTCAATCCTAAGAACATTTAATTCTGTTTTTAGGGTTAGCTGAATAGTAAGCTACAGTGATCTTAATTACACCTCTAACACTGTAAATGACAGAAAATCAATGGCTGACTCTGGTATTGTTTATACGAAAATGACATTTTCACAAATTTTAAAACACAATACCTGATGTGCTTGACTAAATATATGACAGTTCATCAGTAGTAATTGATTTTTCATGAAATCAGCTAATAATTTCAGTGTTTGTCAAAAAGAACTCCAGATTTTACAAAAAGCTATAAATAGGCCATTATAACTATATATTTGTGAATAAGTTACCTTATTTCTAATATTTTACCAAAATGATCATAAATGCTGGCACTTTTAACAGCCTACAGTTCACTGTAGCTTGCTATTAAGCTGATTACCCAACCCTTTTGACTCTAGAACTTCAATCACTGGGACCCTGTGTCAACTTCAATCACAGGGACCCTGCAGTGTCTAAAGTGCTCAGATATGTTGATGGAATTTCTAGTTGTACTGTATGTATACACAGTCAGATGGAAACATCTGCCTGTGTACACCGAAAGAAAAATGACATAAAGACTTACCCATGGATTTGGCCCTCGATTCGTTCCTATGCACGGATATCGCAGATAGAAGGCTTTACTGAACAGTTGGTAATCGTGTTTGTGGGGGACTCCTTTCGACAGCATATGATACGCGCATCTCGTGATGATCTTAGACCACATATGTCGTGAGGGGGCAGCACCGTCTTCTAATACTCTTCGAACTAATGGATCTTCAAATTTCGGTAAATCAACTTCCTGTTCGCCTACAGTGTAAAGACCTTGACCAAAACCCATAGGAGTCATGCCACTGGTACCGGGGTTCTGTTGGGGGGAGTATGCCTGTCCTTGATTAAAACTTGCTTCGCTGTCTGATAAACTGTTGTCGCCCATCATATACATCTGACTGTTCTGTTCGTCTGTACCTGTACAACAAATGAAGCACGAATTCGCCATCATCAAATTTTATATTTCAGACGGTTAAAACAACTTACAACAAGAATTTAAATGAATGAAGAAATGGAAGGGTATACAAGCATGTAGAAAATCAAATTTGTTCATACTTATAAATTTATATAATGCCTTGAACTGTGATTTTATAATCTTCTTTAGTATGTTCTATTTCATATAAATTCAAAGTACTTGCTTGCAAGCGGAATTCAAAGAATTCTACAATTCAGTCTTAACAATATTATCAAATAAAATAGTGAAATATTTTACTAGTTCCAATATAAAACCTACTAGCCACAGACATCAGGCTAGTGGTCATGTACACCCTTGACAATAGATATTGGAAAAATGTTTTTTGATTAATTATCCAAGCAAAATTGTAGAGAGCTTCACAGGCAACTTATTACAATTTTATGGTCAACAAAGGAGAGAAAAATATCAAAATGGTTAAAGTAAGGGAAGAAATATCCAGAATTCAACCATTCTGCTGTATGTATATCACTGACAATGTTAACAAGTTGTGTACATCATCATGAACCTTATAGCGGTTAAACCAACCTGTTAGGAAACATTCTTCGAAACTATCATTGACTTCTTGTTTGATTTCGGTGGCGGATGGATCGACTGAGGAGGATGTTTCCATGGGGGTTGACCCACCCGGGTCACTGGGTCTGGCTACATGGAGTGCTACAGGTACAGGTAAAGACATGGAGATGGGCTGATCAGACAAACCACTACCGGGTCCTGTCTGGTTATGGGACATGTTTTGTGTGGGTTCATTTCTAGCACTCATCAATAATTCAGGTCTAATACTAGTCGGTGGTGGGTCGTACGACGGTTCCTCTTCAGGTACAGAGGCACGAGATAAGTCGACCATGGCTACCTGCCTTTTGGGTGGCGATTCTTCTCTCGGAGGGCGCGAGAATGATTCCTGATCATGTCCCTCCTGCAAAAAGGAAGACCCCACTGTGCTTCCCGCTGTTATGAAACCACGCCCAATGTCTTGTTTTGAAGTCACAGTGGATGAAACCTGAGGTCTACGATGACGCTGAATTCCCCTGCTGGCAGGGTGAGAAATCTCAACAACGTCGTCATCAACATTGGACGAGTCTTTGCTTTGAAACACTTTGTCCATCTCTTTGATGTCCTCTGCCGTAAGGTCCGTGGCAGGTTCTAACGATATCACTTGAGGCATCATGTCTTTATTGCTTCCCCGTGCACTGGGGTCGATGGATGTCCTGGAATTCTGTACATTGTCACCAACACAAAGAACTTCATTTATGTAAGATTCATTTCCTTGACGTCGGAAATGTGTATTTCTATTCCTTTGCTGCTGCCTCTGAAATGTGTTTTGGTTTCTTCTCTGCGGTAATTGATTGGAGTTATCTGCCCTTGTCTGTCCCTGATTATTTGTGTTACACTTCGGACAGTTAGGGGGCTGTGGTGCTATATCACCGGCAGCATCATTATCATCATCTGGACTTAACCAACGTGGTTTAGTCGTCTTTTCATGATCTGAAAAAAATAATTAAATAAAAGTTTGAAATCTTACAAATAAATAATCTGTATTTAATATTAACGATTACTGTCTGTGGGCTTAACCATATATATGTAATTTAATATTTTCATACTGAATTTGCCTGTAATTCAACTTCTCATGATGAATTTGCCTGTAATTCAACTTCTCATGATGAATTTGTCTGTAATAAATTCAGAAAATTATCATCGCTATACAAGCTAAGGGAATACAATCATTAAACACAGATGTACATTTAAGTGCATAAGAAAAAGGTGATTTGAACAGGCCATACTAAGAGCTGAACCAGTCATTTTGACCTGCTGTCTATTGTGAATGAAAACCCTGTGAACGATATGGTATAAACAAATTCACAATAGTATTAAATCACTTTACAAAACAAATACTGGTACTGAAATATAAAACTACAACTTCTGTTACCCACAATGAATGTGCAGATATTTTTTGGTTAGTCATGTTGCAAACTTACCCAGGACCATATATCCTTTAATTTTGTATTCAGACAGTTTTAGGTCTAGCCACATTACAAATTGAGTGAGAGTCCATGGTTGGGCTTCCTTCACCATAAACGAGAAGTCCTCCTTAATTTTGGACAAGTCCAACATCTTGTAGCTTTGGGTCGTATACTGCAAAATGACACAAAATTAATTTAACATTTTTTTTATTGTTACCAGTGCAATTATTGGTTACAAAAATATAATTAAAATTTCTGAATAATGTCATGATATGAAGTCTCAAAACAATCTGAAATCTATCTGAATATCTCTGAAGATCTAGGTTTAAATTAATATCTCTCAACAGACCTTTATTTCATTTCACAAATTAAACATAGAACTGAATTTGATTTAATACTTGATTGGAGTTTTTTTTCTCTCCATATTCTCCATATGGAAATGGAACATTGATTTTGTGACAAGTAGCTGGTTTTGGATACATCATGTCAGGTAGGTGTTGCAGCTAGAGCTGTCACGATACACTTTACCCAGGATTCAAAATGAATCTCGATATTTGTACCACCATTCGATTATTTCGATTCGATGCACATTTAGTTTAAAATATAAACAAAATGAGATATATAAGCCGTCGATACACGGAAACCTGCAGTGTTTACACACATTTGATTTGAAGCCTGCCGGCCGAGCATCACAAATTTTCATTTCCTTACGGCGGTCTGCCATTTTGATATGAATGCTTTGTGAAAACTGCATCCTCGCAGCCGATTGTTTGAGGGTTTAGAGATCAGCCAATGAAATTGAACGTCTCACAGACGTTTCAGCTGAAGCGACACAAATATTCAGATCGTGACGTATCGGAAATCCGAAAAAAATATTGTGAATCGAATTGAACATGAATAATCGTGGTACAAGTGTATCGCGGTGAATCCTGGCGCCTCTTGTTGCAGCTTAGCAGAGTTTTTGACAGTACCACAAAACTTGTCAACACCCTAACATTTTCTGAGAATAATTCCATATTTGGATAAAAAGTGGTATATTGGTGCCACATCAGATTCCAAGATGTCAGAAGCCTATAGCTAGTATTGGAGCCAGATAAAACTTGGGCTACAAAGAGATATGGCTTAAAAATAAATTTTAAATATGTTGTCGTTTACAAATATTAGTCAATTTTATCATATACTAAGCGCGGAAAGACTTCACATGGTTTTCAAATTGTCTAATGAACAATCATAGTATTAGGAAAATAATTGGGCAGTTTTGAAATGAGTTAAGATATGACACAGATACTGCCGTATTGGATTAATATCAAGGTTTCTACAAATTCTTGTGTATTTAAATTGCTTCTGAAACACCTAGATGGTCAATTTAACTTGTAAATCCATAAGCCTGATCGATGACTCATGTCAGCAGTTAGAAAGACTATTGTGCACATAAGTGGTCTCAGATTTTGCCCTGCAGCATTAAAACTTTTGAGTGACAACTTGGGCGATATAAATTTGGTATGATAGTCAGAGGTTTCTATGTAAAACTAGGAAATTGCGTTTTTGATGCTCAAATCGAAGACTCTCCAGGACATTTGGAAACATCACTTCACACTGGATGAGTTTCGAACATTTTATTTTTTAATTTACATCTCAGTGTTCTCATTTAAAGCTGGAAACTTAAAAAGAAGCCTGCTATTCATCAGCTTTCTTTCCAGAATAGGGTTAGGCCAAACATATCTTAGTGAGATCACTCATCGCATGATCTACTTTTTCCACTGTTCTGTCGAAAAGCTTATTGTTAAACAGATCTAGAGAAAAAAAACTGTGTTTATTGTTAAACATATCCAGAGAAAAACCACTGTGTAACCAAAATAATTTGTCAGCTTGTTAAAAAAAGTCAACATTTCAGATAATAATGACAAAACGCCTGGCCGGGTTGTGTATTGGCGGGGGGGCTGTGTATTGTACACAAAGAGCATCGGCATCTTCAATTCTGATGGATGTATATTGACAAAGAGGGGAATCTATGAACAAAACAGATGAAATAAGTCTACTGATTTACAAATTGAACAGGAATGTACAAAACCGGCGAGCCATATCTTCAAAACCACGCCGTGATATCCGGACAAAATAATTATGACGTCACTGTATCATCACGAGGCAAGGCTTTGTCAGAGTACGTCGAAAAATACACGTATTGTCGACCATTTTAGCGTATTATTAACGTGCATTAGGGAAACGGGTTGCTTATACTTATGCTTACACATATAAGGTAGATAAATCAGGCAGGACTTCGTTGAAAATGCCGCTTCTCTGGCAGATTTCCGACAGCGAACAAAAAGGGTACGCTAAAAATGTTAATTACTTCCGGTTAAGGTATAATTTACAAACCGATAGGGTAGTCTGATTCCGGAAAAGAAGGAGTTCAAGAGCCCGTCTCAACTTTTGAAAAAGGTTATTTGTAAAATAAAAATATAGTAATATTTAACATGTACTTGAACTGAATGTGGCGGAAAGAAATCAAGTTCAAAAATGAATATATAGATTATACCACTAGCACAAAAGTCTGAATTAAATGCGTCTTTGAAATCAAAGTGTACCGCTCTAATTATCTGTATGATGATTTTGCGGGTGATACGAGTGGACTTATCTTAACACTGTAACGGAATCACGTATCCCTGTAATTCCCTTAAAGATGTAAAATTACTCTGAACACCTTAGTTTAGGTCCAAATATAGCTGTAACAAATTATCAGGTCCCTGTGCGGTTTGATACCACTATCCATCAGCCATCAGTCAGTAATGCCTATTTTTCATATTTATGAGTTTGACGTCAGACTTGCGCAACACTTGCTGATTTCTTCACATGTATTTACGAAAAATTAAATGACAACTAGTTTTAATACGTTTTATTAATATTTTGACACTAAATTTGACGTGTTTTGACATTTGGTGGTTGTTCACCTATGTGTATCAGTTTCACGTGATATTCCGCTAGATTAGAGAAACTATACCACGCCCTTGCCATGTCGCCAAATAAGACGTTAATACCAGATGCAATAAGCATATAGCACTCATGGAACTCCGAAAATGTGCTGGACATATTATGGTCCATTTGGTTAAAAAAAAAAACCACTCTAGATCGTTAACTCGTTCACTGAACCATAGAGTTCATTGTGTCTAGAAGGTAATAATTTTAATTCGTAATTTAGTTATCATCGGGAAATACGAACGCCGTGAATTGTGTAATTGTGAATCACGCAAACATATTACTAGAAAATTATTTAGTAGATAATTGGTTCTGTAAGTGGAAAGACACTGGAAATCATTGTTGTAATTAAGTTTCATGTTAATGCTGTTATCTATGAACAGTATTAAAATATGATCAATAACAAATTTCGAATTCGTACGATCAGAGAAGTATATATAATAATATATACGTCTCTGGTACAATACAACACAATTTATTTTATTAAAAGTGTAACATGTCAATTTTGCATACATAACATACCTACAACTATGATCTCAAAATGTACAAACAATATATGATTGGCACCCAATAATAAAAATGAGTTCAACATAACTAAAAATTAGTTCATCAATGCTGAAAATTAGTTCATCAATACTAAAAATTAGTTCATCAATACTAAAACAAGGTTTATATTTAATATTAAAAAATGTATTCTTCTACGATACATCTTATGCACTGTGCTGTCTATGACAATTATATGTCTACTTTTAAACACTGAGGTAAGTAAATTGAATTAGTAGGTAATCGCTTGACGCTATCAATATGATTGACAGATTTTCACACCCTTGAGGCGGTTCCTAGTTGACATGGGCCAATATATGAAAGCGGCTACGCATACGCAACCATCTCTCCTTGGCACTGTAACTGAGGCACAAATCAGTTACCATAACTAGGTTTTGTTATAATAAAGACATATTTACAAAATCTTATATTACTGACCTAAGACACATTACAGTTTTATTAAGACGAAGTTTGTCTTTAAAACGTGCATCTAGCGATTTTTCACCTTAAATGATAGGAAAATATTTTCTGAACACAAATTACAGCAAAATAGGTGATGACACTGGCGAGTTATCCTAAAATAACCAGTGCATAGTAATACTTGTAAATCATGTATCTGTGAAATTATATTTTTACTGTAAACCGGAAGTTACGTTGTAAGGGGAACGATTTGTTAATATGCCAGAAATATCTACTAATTTGTAGCGGTGTCATGTCTAACAAAAAAAACGAGAATTCCCTGGTGAAAACACATCGAATGGGACTAAAGGTATGTCCTTGCATTAATTTACGACTGACGATTAAGCGGGAATATCAAAGAGTGAACTTGATTTGTGAGGAGGAAGAGGGTCTGGTTGGCTTTGGTTTTATTTTGTTTAACGTCCTATGAACAGCTGATGTCATTCAACTTACGTGCATCCAAGTGTGTAATGCATAAGTGCTTACGTGAACTTGTGCTTGGAAGCTGGGTATGTTGATGTATTTGTCTCCCTACCGGCGATAGCGCAGATTTGACGCCGACTTTAGAGTACTGCCATGCCACGGCACGGTATTCCAGCCGGTCACATTATACTGACAACGGGCATAAACCAGCTGTTGGGATAACCCTAAATGCTGAACGTTGAACAGGACAGGAATAAACAACTGCCATTTTAAGGACTTGTGTTTGTCAATATGAAGGCAAAAGGTGAGGTATTACCAAGCAAGTCACTAGGAAACAACAAGGTTTTTATGGAGTCGAGAGAAACTTCATATAAAGATCTCAAATGTTGCAATGGGGTTAGCACATTTGTGTTTCAATGTCATTTAGAAGAAGACACAGAAGAAAAAACCCGATTCTGCAGCCCCCTCGAAAGTGAGAGAAACCCATGGATATCGAGGATTGTGATACTGAAAATAGCAGCTGGGTGTGCGTCTCAGTAAATTTCTTCCAAATCATTGACAAAAGTTGATTTTTTTCCATCAATTTGTCCCCGGAAAATTAAATTGGGCTTGAGCACAGAATCTAAATTTGACTAGGCAAGAGAACGGCTTAATGAATACGGGCCCTGGTCTCTGAAACAGTTCCCATGATCCAGCTTTTTGTCTAAAACTAAAGACAAAATAAGATTTGTTCATGATAAAACTTTAAAATGCGATATATGTGTAATACGAAGCAAATTTACATATTACATTCCATAACAATACATGAGTCATTAATTTCGCACAGGTCTGTCTGTCAATAAAATGAAAGAAACAACACTTAATTTCTTCACCTCTGAATTCTTGTTTGATCCATATATATACTATGACCATATGCTGTATCCTCCATGTTATCAAGTTCCTATACTAGAATCTAAGCTTACAATCTTTGCAATGTTGTCTGTAAATTACTATGTATATGCTTCTTGATTTCATATTTAAGTATTGATAATATAATTGCATTGTGTCCATGTACAATTAATTTTTATACATTTTACAGCAACATATTTGGCTGTAATTATGCTAGAATTGTATTTCAAATCTATGCAATATTGCCTTTGATTATACCTGAATTTATATTCATATTTAATGCTATTAGTCTGTATATATTATTGCCGTAGATTGTAGAGAAGGCCTCAAGGGAGAATAGTTTTGTAACTAATTGAGCTACCTTGTATAAATAAAGCATTATTATTATTATTATTATTATTATTATACCGGCTTTTAGTAGGTTAGTCCGTATCACAAGCTGAAATAAACACTATTTGTTTAGGTTTTTTAACGACTGTTCTCGATAAAAAAAAAAAATATTATCATAGTGACAGGGACTTAATTTTGATACTTAGGTATATTTGTCCCTGATAAAGAGGTCAATGAAAATTAAAAAATGATATTATTTAATTAATATTTGGTTTTATCATTTTCAGACCTTTTTGGCTAAGATTGTCTATGTTAGTCATTAGCCTATACATTTGGATAACATCACTCTTTTTCCTCCTGTACTCCAAATGTTGGAAGACCAAGAATCAATAGCCTTTCGCTGTATGATTTGTTGCACGTCTTTGTACTCCGTCTATAGCTTATATATCCCTTAAGAGCATTTGATTTCATACTGTAACGGCATACTCAAGCTGTGGTCTTATCAAAGCTTTATATAATGGCAGAAACATTTACTTATTAGCCCTGTCATCCTGTTTGCCTTTTTTGCACATTCCGCTATGCCTATATGTACACTGAATTTAAGTGAATTGTCAAATATGACGCCCAGATCTTTTCTTGATTTACTTTTTTTTATTCCTTATCCAGGTTTCCTTCTTTCATTGTATAATTTACTTCTGGATGATCGGATCCTTAATGTAATGTTTTGTATTTTTCTGCGTTGAATTTCTCTAGACCATTCCCACAGCATCGGAATCCCCGATACGTATTTAAAACGGAAATGACGACAGAAAATACAACAAGATTAAAAAAAAACCATATATGTATTAGGGCCTAAGAAGGATGAAAAATCCTTAACATAATATACCTCAAGTGATATTTCATATCTGTCAACATGATTTAACGTTAGTTTCTTTAGTTTTTTTTTTTTTTTATAAATTCCGATTCTCCGTATAAAGAGTGTATTTTTACATAATTTCTTACAATTCACTTAAATACATAATTTTCGTCTGCATATAAAATTATATATTTTAACTATTTTTCTTGGTATTTGCAGAGACGTATTATGTATTATACGTCTCTGGTATTTGTTAGTTATTCTACACATCATACTCATATTCCAAATTATCAGGCATACCATATAACATCACAGACATGATACATAACTTGCAATGGCCAACAATACACACACGCAGAACAAGAATACGCATTATTCTTCTCTACAAAATAATACACCAACAAGTAGCAATACATAGTTCACCTACCCGAATAAACTATTTCTGGCTCTGTATTGGAAAGAGTTCCTAAAGGTGGCCAGAGATGATATGACCAACACCGAATCAGAACTCTTTCCAAATACAGCACAGTTTGAGTGTATGTTACTATATATTAGGTAAACATTCTTCAAACTATTATTTTCCCCCCCCCCCCCCCTCCCTCACACCCCGACTCAAAGTCCATTATAGATCCGCTATTTTGTACAACAGGAGCTATCAACATACGTCCGTAGAGGTTCCATAAAATATGCCCTTGTATGGGCAGTAGCAGGTCTAAACTGATAGACATTTCTAAGCACCAAATACTCTCTCATCACACTTTTCTTTCTTTCCTCTCGCTCTCCCTTATGCATGCACCAGTCCGCACTTTATCATTTCTATCTCGGTCACCACAAAATACCTTTTAACATGCACAGACGCGCACGCTGCATATAATACTCGAAAGAGGGTGATGCAGAATATATAGATAGATACACACTAACAATCTCATCCCGGCAGACACCAGAACACGTCAAGGATACGACCTTAGTTACAGACATATCTACACATCCAAAGACACATACAGACACTCATTCTTTCCATACACCATAATACAATGGAACCTCCTTCCCACAACAATAATTCAATCAAATACACTAGCAGAATTCAGGACATGCACCACATACAACATAATCGAACATACAAAAACTACAACATAAACTAACACTCACTCAATGCTTTTAACCTGTTTTTATCCTATAGCAAATAACAAAAAAAAATCAAAAAAAGCATCATTGTACATAATTAACGCACAACAGCACAACGACCCTACTTCCGTTATCGTCGGTATCGACGGAGAAAGTCAATCAGATGAAGATGAAGATCTGGAATTCCAGCGGTACTCAACAAGTCAGTGCGCGGAATCAGTCTTGCGTTGAATACTAGTTACCACAATTTGCTCTGTCGTGCTCGGAGCTGTTTCCTCGTCATTCAAGGAAACATAACTATTTTTTTCGATCATTTCATATTAACACAGGTAGCATCTAATTAATATTTTCATTTAAAAAATAATTAAGACTGGCCTATTTTACCGGAAG
The DNA here is from genome assembly GCF_002113885.1 of Mizuhopecten yessoensis. NCBI lineage: Eukaryota > Metazoa > Mollusca > Bivalvia > Pectinida > Pectinidae > Mizuhopecten > Mizuhopecten yessoensis. The sequence goes on from NW_018408567.1 coordinate 512,424, forward strand.
TACTATTTCTGCGGTCCTGAAAATCTCTCCAAGAAAAGCATGCGCATATGGAGGGGATAGACCACACGTTTCAAGTTTCTTCGTATAAAGAGTGTATTTTTTACATAATTTCTTACAATTCATCTAAAGACAAGTTAAAACACAATGGCGGACTCAAGTCTTGACGACTTTTTTGCGAAGAAAGACAAAGGTAAAAAGAAAAACAAGTCAAAAACAACACCAAGTGATATCCTGTCGAAGCATGACAATTTCGTACCCGAAGATAACACCGGCAGCCAAACCACAAAATCGAAGAAGAAAAAGAAAGATAAAGAGAATGCTGCCACGTCGAATTCCGACTCAACAAATACCGGAAATGTCAGATTAAATAAGGTATAACTGACGGTGATATTTTTATTGTCCAGTCTTGTATGTTTACTTTTCTATTGGGAAATTCGGGCTAACATCTGGTGTTGACAGCGGCCCGTTGACAGTTTCATTTTCTGTTGTAGGTACATCTTATATTGACATTGTCTGATACAAATGGGATTGGCATTTTTAGTTGAAGAGTGTACAGTTGAACTTCTGAATAAATAAACTAAGCGTTATTGAGTCAGAATTTTGCATCGTCGGGCAATGATTTCGAACAAGAGAAATTCAAGATTTTTCGCATTTGGATGTATCGGTCCTACCCGAAAATATAATGTTCGAGATTTATGGGGTTTAAAAGATTATATTGACAATGCATATTTAATTCAAACATGTAAGTTGTATATATCAAATCTAACTCCCTGTCACCACAGGAAAGGCCACGTTGATGAAAAGACTCTAATTGTAACAGGAGAAAAAGAAATACACAGCCAGACTGGGGCTCGAACAAGGGACAGAGGCTCTACCAATTGATCTAGATCAGGTCGCCGGCGATCGACCAAATACAGCTCTGCTGCATAATATTGAAATAATAAGGTTCATTCGTGCAAAGGAATTGAAAAAAAGGCTGTTGTGTTTTCTGCTAATTTGATAGGATATATATATATATATTATATCAGTTTCGTTAACAATATGATGGAAGGATCCAAAAATGTCTGTTGGGAAAGCCTAGAAAATTAAAATCTACAAAGAATACTATTGAGCATGATGTTAATATATATTTAAGTTATAATTGCAGATCCATTAAATATGATTAAGATATGTCTGCCTGTTTACTGGAAGATTTTGAGACTGTCTTTGAAAGTTCCAGAATCCCATGCCCCTCCAGAATTATCCCTTTTGAATAAACCACAAAAGAGAGCCCAATTCAATAAAAACATAAAATTTAGTATAAATAAAACACCAATGAGAATACCAATGTCAACAATAACATAATAATGAATAAAATTCATTAAAATTTGGGCAAAATATGATTAGGATTAACAGGGAGAACCTTGAAAACGTACAAGGCGAATAAGACCAGGTGTTTCGGATAGGGTAAGCATCTTTTGCTTAATCAAAGACACTACCACGTAAATCTAAGTTAAAGGAATGTCACTTCCTCAAGTCCTCTCATCAAGAACTTGGGTATTGACAACAAAACCACAAGGCACACAAATGGGCATAAACCAGATATAATTGATTATTTGTCACAGCCATCATGATGCATGTCTTTGCTCTAGACAATTGGATATAATGGTCAGTTGTGCCATTCAAACAGATCGGGTCCAGAAACAATCAGATATTTTACAAACAATTTTACATGTACATGCACAAGGTATATATGATGAAGGATGCTGGAAACTTTTAAACAAGCACAACACACGGAAAAACAAAAATGAATTTACCTGACTGACATGCATTTAGCATGACTAGATGATTGTAAAATTTCATATAACGATGAAAAATCATTTACTATCTGCAACTTTGGCAATGTGCAGTTGTATCAAAATTTGTATTCTAAATAAAGTGTTTCAAAAATACAAAATGTAATCCAAACAAACACTCACATAAGTAATAGAAAAACATAACAGGACCACATAAATCCAATGTCCCTGCAGACAGGATAATTTGAGCTAGTATATAGCTGTAAAGACCTATAATAGCTCTATTGACCTATCTGAAATAGGTCTTTTGAGCTATTTTCAAGCGATTTTCATTTTTAAGGAAAACAAAACAAAGTCGCTTTTAAAAGAAGATTGTATCATTAGGTTGATAACAAAAGACATTAAGTATAAGTATTCTTTTTAAAAAATAATGATGTAAAAAAATCGGAAATTTCACATTTATGAAAAATGAAAATAAACTTCTAACTATGCTTTTTGTAGTCACCATTACCAAAAACCTTATTGTTTTATGCGACCTTAAGCTTGCTTTAATTTAATGAAAATTGAAATCAGAGAAAGTATAGCTCAATACAGCTATAATTTATAGGTGTATATAGCTATATAGGTCTTTATAGCTATATAGCTCAATCGGCAGAGTGTACTGGACCTGTATATAGCTGGTAACTTGTCTAAAATAGTTCAGTCTTATGTATAGATTTTAAACAATCACTGCCACCATTGTCAGGGTTAGACACTAACTGTTTTTGCTTGGTAGTCCACAGGACTAGTTGAATAGATTATTTACTTGTCCTTCACCAATGTAACTAGTCCAAGATTTCCTTAAGGAAACATCATGATCTACGACATGAAACATCAAAAGTAATCAACTGTAGGGGACTTCAAATAACTGCCATAAAAGTATGGAAAAGGTTTTGGGAAAAATTTGACAATTATCATGCAATATATCTTATTTTAAGCAGTTTTCTAAATTTAAAAAAAAAAATATTCTTATTTCATAATCATGTTTTTTTACAAGTGACCAGTTAGGTAATTCATTAATCCTTACTGAAATCTACGAGACCAGGACTAGCGGACTGGTCTTAGTGTCGACCCATGATTGTCTAGGCTAGTTGTAGTCGAATGAAATTAAGATTTAATACTGATCTGTTTTCAGGAAGATGAAGAATGGGTGGACTATGAGGATGAGGCTGAGAAAGATTACTCAGGATTAAGGATACAAAACCTGCAAATTAAAAAGTAAGTGATGGCCATTGATGATCAACTAACATTCTTCTTCATTTATTAGTTGAATTTCATTGGTCAGTATTTAAGTCCACTGATGTATAGTTTTAACTGTTTACAAAGAAATACGTTTGATTAAAGAATACTATTTATAACTAAATGTATGATAGATGAGGACTAATTTCAGAGTCAAAAGTATATTTCTAGCCTTTGAGGACCAGAATTTAAAAGAAATAACTTATATTGACTGACCATGATCCTATGGTTAATGTTGTCCACACAAAGGTTTCCATGAGATGACTCTTAAAGGAATGCCTTAATGATTTCATGAAACTTCCCACAAATGTCAGTTACCCACTGAAGTTTGTTTTTGACTCGGATCTGAAATTCAATATGGATGCCAGCATGCAGTCTGATCAGAAATTCAGTATGGCTGTTGGGAGCCAGGTTGGATTTCAGCATCCAAGTTTGGTTCTGTAAGATTACTCTTGAAGGAATGCTTTGATGATTTTCATGAAACTTTCTACACATAACTAAGAGTATTGACTACAAGCTCAGTTTTGAACAAATTACATATTTTTTAAAATTTTTATGGAACTTGCTTCACATGACTTTAGTAACGATCACCCACTCAAGTTTGTTTCTGACTGAGACAATTGTGGATTTAAAAAAATAAAAATAAGAGAGGAAATAACAATACTGCAACATTTTCACAAAATTCAAGCAGATAAATGTTTTAATATTTTGATGAAATTGGAAAAATAGAGCTTCAATTTTTTCAGAAAAAAAGTTGTAATATTTAATGGATTTGACAAATAAAACGTTTTCAAATTTGATATGCAGTAAAGAAGAAGAGGTAGAGGAAGATGATAAAGACAATGAAAATGATGAAGATGGAGAAAGTGGTGAGAAACGTGACACGTCTGGTCCATGGAATACATCCCAATCAGGCAAGCCTCGAGCGGAGGTTAAGAAGAAAAAAAAAAGTGAGTTCAAGTTCTAATATCTTCATATGTTCAGTCATATATACAACATTCCTAGATACTAATTATTATATATAGATATGCAATGTTAATGGGGTAATATATAATTCAAATCAGGATTGCCTGTGTCTAGGTTTTAACTGTGGCCCTTTCACTGGGTGAACACATTGTCACTTGGACTCTTGCTGCTATTGATATGCAATGTTAATGGGGTAATATATAATTCAAATCAGGATTGCCTGTGTCTAGGTTTTAACTGTGGCCCTTTTACTGGGTGAACACATTGTCACTTGGACTCTTGCTGCTATTCATCAATTGAAGTAAAAGATTTATGATGGTTTAAAGAAAACAGTTTGGAAAGCATATGCAATCTGGCATTTAATCTGAATACATCCACGCCAGTTATTAGTCCCTTGCTGGTAGTACGGGGGCTTGAGGGGGCTACGCTTTGTATACATACTCCATCGGTCAAGTCGTTTTCAGATTGTCACTTTGTCCAGGGCATGTCCTATGTATACCCTGTTACCTATAATCTCCAGAGTGTTGTGTACTGCAATTAAGTCTTTCGCAGGAGTCGACACTAACACTAGTCCGCTAGTCCTCCTGGACGAGTAGTTTTCAACGAGGACTATTGAATCACCTAACCTAACTGATCCTTTGGACTTGTGAAAAATATTATTATGAAATAAGACGATATCTTTTTAAAATTTAGAACACAGCTTAAAATAAGATATATTGCATGATAATTGTCAAACTTTTCCCAAAACTTCACCATATTTTTATGGCAGTAATTATTTCAAGTCCCTATAGTTGATTACTTTTTATGTTTCGTGCTGTAGATCGCGATGTGTCCTTATCAGGAAATCTGGGACTAGTTACATTGACGAAGGACTAGTAAATAATCTATTCAACTAGTCCTTTGGACTACCAAGCAAAAAAAGTTAGTGTCTAGCCCAGCTTTGCCCATCTATCTTTATACATTTAGTTATTGCCATTTGTTCACTTTGGAATACTTTGTTTCGGGGCATAGCTCATTTAGCTTGGATTAGTGTTGTCCCGATCATAATCAATATCTAATCGGAAAGGCAACTGATTCCCGACAATCGATTATGAGATGTCAACATCGGCAAGGTTCTACTTTCATTTTCACTAAGAGATAATGAGAGTTCTATGTCATTTTACTCTTAACTATATTTTCTTACCAATCATGCTATTTAAACATAATCAATTGCAAAAAATATAAATGATAACTGTTCATCAATAGAGATTGGTACGTTGAAATGGTATGATAAACAATAAAGATACGAAACTACGCAGAAAAGTTGAAATTTCATTCGTAGTATTAATACATTTGTAAAAGGAAAAGCCATGCCATTGTTAAAAAATAAGTAATATTTTTTTAAGGATTATGTAACGGTAGGCTTACCGATTAATAAACGAAAATGGATCGATTGACACTAACCGATTATATCCGATCATCGATGTTGAAATCTCAACCTATAACCAACACTAGCTTGGATATACTCTGTCGCGTACAATTTCCAAATTTTGTATGTGATTACCTCTGGCCATGGGGGAGTGTCATTTAGTGAAAATAGGTCTCGTACCCCACTATAAATAGAGTGGGGTACAAGACCCTATTTATTTTTGACAGTAAGATTGTTGGGAGGTCGAGAAGCATGTATTGATGGCAATACTTTGCCTTGTTTGATATAGTGTTGGTAGCAGAGGCTAAACATTTCCTATGTCCAAAGTTCAGGGCCCCAAAAATTGACTAGCGGACCTAGCTAAAATATTATAAAAAGTCTGTCTGACCTACATGTTCCCATGTTGTCAAAGTGAAAAAAATAAAAAATATCTTGCCATTTTTGGCGCTTAATCATAATTAAAGGGGTTATTTTCATCTTAGACTACATAGTGTTTACTTTTAAATAGCGTTATTCATTGACCTTTATGTTGTGGGAAGACCTACAAAAACCATGTAAGGACCCCGACTTTCTGGGCTGGACCAAGGAATGACAAAAGTTTTAGCCCCTGTGAATCTGGGCAACTTCATAAATGGATGCCAATGGTTTTGGGTATAAGTTTGATCACCTGCAACATTTCTTTTTTGCAGAAGTAGAAGTAGAGGAAGCTCCCCCTACACCAGCTGAGGAGCCATCCAAGGAAGAGGCTCCCAAGGCTCCTACCAAGTATGTGCCTCCCGGGGCCCGCGGGTCTCAAGGTTCAGGGGACTCTGACTGCCCCAGCAGGGCCGCTATGATGAGAAGGAAGAAAGGAGCGCCAAACCTGAAGAGTGAAGACGACTTCCCAACTCTTGGGGGCGGTGCACCAGAGGTGGCAGCCTGGGGGCCATCAGGGTAAGAAAAAACTTGTTTAACCCTGTCGGTAAAGCAAATATTTGTTGCACTAACTAATTTGTTAGCTCACCTGGACCAAAGGCCAGTTGCTGTTATAAACTTTTCTGAGAACTTTTTCTGTGATCATAAAGCTTAAGTGTTAAAGAGAGGTTCCAAAACACCCTTCGGAGCAGAGGGATCTTGGACCGAGAATATCACTGCTTTGATATACCACTGAAATTGTACTCTATGGGTGTAGATTTTAAATGCTATAATCAGGACCCTGGTTTCGTAAATACAGCCATGCCCAGGCAAAGTAAAGTATAAATATAGGCTAAATACAAGAATGTACATTGATTTGAAACTTTTGTGTTGCAGGGTTGGCAATTTTGAGCGTGTCCAAGGGGGCGGCAAACAAATGGATGATTCTTCAAAAGCAAATATGCAGGTGTCCCTAGGGAACAAATATGCTGCTCTACAAGACTGACACTATTTATATATTTGTAGATAACGGGAAGCAGCTTTGTTAGGCTGCATTATGGCACAACTGATTGTCATGTACAACCGATTGTCATGGCAACATAGCTGGTTCATTGTCATGGCAACAAGAGCTGGTTTGTTGTCACAGCAACACAGCTGATTCTTTGTGATGATGTCACGGTTGGTTCACTGTCATGAAATGACAGTTGGTTCACTGTCATGATATGACAGTTGGTTCACTGTCATGATGGTACATTTCCATGGTGATGTCTCTTGTCATCGTCGCATTGAAACAGCTGGTTCATTATCAGAGTGTCACAGTTGTTGACCATGCCACTGGTCAGTGGTTCTATTGGAGGTTCATGATTGCACTGCTAGTAAACATGTTCTTAAAAATCAGGGCTTTCATAAGACCTTTGAGTGTTTCTGACTCCCCAAAAGGAGCTCTGATTCTAAGGATTTGAAGAAAACATCTATATGAAATGTATTTTGACTCTTTAAATTTCAGGAAAAACATTGTTTGATTTCTGAAATTGCAGAATGTCCAGAGTCAACTGAAAGCCCTGACTAATAATAATAGACATGCTTCTTATCGTATATAGAGAAAATGTCTGGTCATACACAGAAACCTGAGTGCTTAACTGGTTCGAATGATGCCAAGTATTGAATGATAACATACATTGTATTGTTGTTATATGTTTTGCATGCGAAAAAACAAAAACAACTCTTAGAGTTGGATACTGATTAATTAAGACATGTTTTTTGCTGTAAATAGATATTTTCCACCACAAATATTAACAGTAGTTCTAAAAGAAAGATCGATACGTATATTTTCTATAGACAGTTTTGCGAGTAATTTTGTCTTTTACTGATACTTTGAGGGATAGCTTGTGTAACTCTGCCATCTATTGAAGGGAGGTTCTACGTGTTTTAGAAAGCATAAGAGACAGAAATAAGTTAATGTTGTTAATAACGGGAAAAATAGGGTAATATTTTGTTCCGATAATGTACTTGTTTTCTGAATGTATTATGTATCCATTTTTCATAAAAAAAGAAGAGTTTTTGAGACCAAGGATAAAATCCACAGGTACAATAAGAGCAGTCGTTGTGTCAGTGAAACCGCTGACATTTCAGATTCTGGTACTGAAAGTACAGACATTCCCTGCAGAAGGACACCAGCGTTTTCAGCAGTACTTCCCATGATGCTTGTACTGATTTATACAAATGGGTAGAAGGGAACAGTTGAGGGTAAATACAGCTTGATAGAGGACAAAAAACATGCTAGTTGTGACTCAACCTCTATTTTTTTGTGAGGAGTAGTGTAGCCATTCAGTTTCTGAACATGCTGATTGATTTTTGATTTAAATGTATATTTGTGATAAACAAAATGGACTCTCTACAAGATGTGATGAGAATGGGGAATATTTAGCACAGGTATTTCAAACACAACAGGTTTAATAAATTTATTGGTATGTGATGCTTGTCATGGTTATAGATAACTTTATTTTTGATTGATTATGACTGAAGTGTCTTGTGATGACAGACTGAGAGCTGATGATGTGCTTATTAAATACCTTATATCATTAGCTTTTTAATTTTCAATTATTCATACCCTACCCGTTGTTCTTGATGTCTAATGTTAAGGAATATGCTACCACACTGTAACTTTATCTCCATTCTAGAAGAGTTCCTCACTTTTAAGAGATGTAATTTGCCTTTTGTTAACTAGGACAAGGTCAAATGATTGGTGACACATTTGAAATGTACACATGAATTGATGACACATTTGAAATGCACACATGAATTGATGACACATTCGAAATGTACACATGAATTGATGACACATTTGTTATGTACACATGAATTGATGACACATTTGATATGTACAGATGAATTGATCACTCATTCAAAGTGCTTGATCCTTCTCCGTGTTGGAATGTTTGTGAGGTCCTTTTTTTACTGTACATCAAACATCCAGACATCTATTTGACTTGGATTTGATTCTGGAAAGTGTTTTATCAGTTCATCTTCTGAATTAAATATCTGTTTTGTTTATTGACAATGGAGTGAATGTTGCAATATTTTATTGAAATGAAATATGTTATTGCTGATCTGTACGCAAAAGATCAGTGAGGGATCTAGATTTGAGGAGGGAGGGGGGAAAGACAAAAGACTTTTCATGGCATTTTCATAATCTGGTTTTAAAGTGCACTTGGGAGAAAATGTGGAAAAAATATTACCGATTTTGTCCCATTGGATTCGGAGTGTATGTGTTTCAGACCGAATGTTATACACATGTATCAAGCTTTATCACATGACTGTGTGATCCACATGAGTCTGCACCAGATGTGTCATCCGTACACAGTTTGTTTTTGCTAAATATGAGCCCATGGTTGTTTCTTTACATCTCTAAAAAAAGGATATCACTAGGGTATTAATGGGAAAGAGTGGCAATTTCAAATATATCATAATTTTGGGACGCTTTTTCAAAATCAGTAAATATGCTGTTCCTTAACCTCGTCCCAATCTCCATCACTAGTACAATGTATACAGTTGCTAGATCCAGGATTTTATTATGTGTGGACAGATACAGCTTGGTGGATTCTGTGAAGTAATGTAGAAAATGTTTACAAGAATATATATGTTTATGACAAGCATACCTCCGATATCTCGAGCCTTCAGGTGTGTCAACATGTGCTTATCTGACCTCTTAGATTTTATTGTTCATGTAGTTCTATTCTAATTTTCTAAACCTGTCCAATCCTTATCATCATGTTCACTTCGGACAGGACTATATTTAGATCGTGCTGCTGTTTTTGTTAGGAGATTATTTCTTTATTAGATTGCCATTTGTCACCTTGGGTTTTCGTAAAATGAAATATTCATTTCCATTCTAGATACAGAATCTGTGTTAAAAGTGGCTATTTTGCATTGCACAGTATACTGAATTTACGGTTTAGAGTTTATCTAGAGATTCATCACCTGACGATCATACAGATATTTACAATATCTTGTTTCAAGTAAAAAGTGCTCATAACAATGTTGTGTGCAATATTACTACTGTATGTGTTGGAATAATTAATTGTTTATGGTAGAACTTTATAAATCCAGAATCCCCCTAAAACAACGATGACTTTCTTAAACTGATCACTGTGAATTTTTTTTTGCAGTGCCCAATTTTTGCAACTTTGCTAAAATTATCTTATTTTTGGGGGACCTGCATTTGCAGATATAGGGTCTTACGGCCATCGTACAAAGTGCTACTGTAAGGATTACTGGATCAATCAGCTATGGAAATTGTTTGGATATATTTTTTGCAAAAAATGATTACTGCGCGATTGTGAATAGTACACCCAGTGGAAAAAAACCCCAAAACCCCCACCATTATGCTATTGAGGTGCTTTTAAGGATTGCTGCAATATGTATCACTTTCCAATAGAGCTCCACTCATAGAAACTGTTAAAATATCTATCATAGAGTGGTAATTTCAAAGGTAAACGTGGATCCATACATTGATAACACCGATGTAAACTTTATGATGCTAGTTTATGTGTGTAGCATGAGAGCGAAGCATTAACAGAAAATTACTTAATGTTTTTATTGTATAAGGTATTACATACAACCTTAATCCTCTATTGTTTTTCATTTGATAAAATTTAAATTTGAAAGAAATCTGGCAACCTACTGGTAGGTAGTTTTGAATGACAACGATCTACTCTACTTTGGGTATGTAATTTTGCCTGTTGGAGTTTTTATTAACGAGTAACAAAATACATTTCTTTATTGTCCGATCCAACTTTTCATGATTAATAACACGTGTTAAAGAACCTTGCAGGTAATCGGTGTTTAAGTTATAGAATATGATTTTTATATCTGGTTTGAACATTACTATTTCAATGAAATATCCACATCATAAGTGCTGATAAATGATAATTATTAAAAATGATAAGTCCATTGTTTGAGCTTTGGTTTTATTTATTGATACTTTGAAATTGTACCGCTTTCAGTAAGTGACCAGCAATCTACCATTTTGAAACTTTTCTACTGAGTTTTCTTCAGGACACTGTATTGTGACCATTTGCTCAATACGACCAGGTCCCCCAAATCAGTCTTTTCTGATAAAACATTAACATAACTAGGTCAAGTGGCCTAGTGCCATTTGGTTTGATTGTTTGGGTTTATTGTCCTATGAACAGCTGTGGTCATTTAAGGAAACTTAAGGTTTCGGTGATCGTAGACGGGCAGACGCCTTAACCACTTGACTACTGTGGCTTAGATATTTGGACAGGACATTGACCTGAATGACTAATAGAGTCTTCCCCTATCTTGGAGGTGTGACAGAGAAAATTCCAATCCGAGGGGAGATTTCTCCGTTTCATCACCAAGGTAGGGGATGATTATTTTTCTCCCATCCTGTATTTTCAGTCACAACTCTACCAACAATAGCCATATTTGTAAACAAAGCATATTTGGCATTAGAATGTTCGCGATTCACCTTTTTATGACATCATGATCGTCTTTCTCTTATTAAGACCTCATAGTTTAGTGCATGCTTTTCTGCACGGGGCTACCTCCCCCTAAGGGGTGACAAGCTGATCTCTCTTGGCTAAAACAGGAGACATACCTGTGAAGGATGGGGAAAAAAATACAACGTATGCAAATTTTGAAAATTCATTTATTTTGTCAAAACCTTGGGATGACTTTTTCTGAGTAATGATTTGGACATGATGTTGATCACGGGCAAGTAGGCAATCAGAATCATAATGATCCAGTACCATGTCAACAAAGCCACTCTACTAGTTTGGGTGCCTAGGCCTACTTGTATAAAACATCTCAAAGTTAAGGAAAATCTCACGCAATGTATTGTCTATGGGAAATCTTAGACTTGAGAAAAAATCTCAGATTTGAGATATTTTATACAAGTTGGCCCTGGTCTCTGATTAATCAAGTGTCGCATGACTTGTAAATACGAACACATTGACTCAAAACCTTCACTTACTGGTGGATACATGCTCATGAAACTTGACGAAACTATTCCTGTTATCAGTCTCTGGAGCCACTGATAAAGTTGAGGTTATTCATTCCAGGTCAAGGTCACCGTAACATACTCTCTACATCTGAAAGGGGAAGTAGTACATTCAGCGTGTCTGAAGGTTCCTGACAAAATTTTGGAATCAACTTTTAATAACCTCGATTCAAGTATATTTTATATCGATCATTTGAGTCCATGTGAATATACAGTAATATCATATGTTCAAGGTCAAGGTCACAACTAAAGAATCTGGACATTGTAATGGGTTCATTAGATTTTTGGCTGCAGGTTCCTGACTTAAGGTTTCATATATATTTCAGACATCAATCTCTCAAAAGCCTTTACAGCTAAAATTGATAAGGTCAAGGTCACAGCTACAGAATTGTGGGAAAGTACCATGCATTCCTTGTGACTAAATTTTCAAAACTGTAGAAAAGTGAAGAAATAAAAAAGATTACTTGTTAAACTTGTTAAACAAATTTTTTATTTACATACATTGCAGGTACTGTTGTGTACATTTAGTCAAACCATTACAATAAGGTACTTCCTACATCCACTTAATCAAACAATAAATATATATGTAAGCATTTACCGGTCTTAATTCAGAAATATTGACATCTGCACTCGTGATGAATTGGGTTTTTTAAATTATAGCTTCAGCTCTCGCACAAATGTAACAAATTGAAACCATTTTTATGCTATGACACCAAGTTTTAAACAAAATTGTTGAAGAAAAAATGTTGAACAATGTATTGAAATATATATGTCTCATGATGATGCATGTAGTAAGCAATTATTTTAACATATTGAATGACAGATGCTATTTTCAACATTGTGTAAATGGTTCAGATCTGATTACATGTATATTGTGACAATGTCAGAGGAGTGCCATTTTCAATTGATAATTAAGTGCCATCAATTAATAACTAAATGGATGAAGATCTTCATTCTTTTAAATATGGAAATGCAGGTTCATTAATTTTTTTAAAATTGTTTTAACCCTTTCACCCCTATGTAACTTTAGTAGACTCAACCATGCATTGATTCCATTATGGTCTTCAATGGTGAAAGGGTTAAACCATTGTCACATGTCTTAATTAAATTGGCTGTGTCTCCCATTGAATCCCACTTTTAGATTTCTCTGTAAAATGAAGTGAACCCTGTTATCAGAAAAACCTGGATGAGTTCAGACTTGACAGATTGCACTTTACATTACATTGTCTATTATGTCATAAGTCTGTTTGAAATTTGTGCAAATTATCTCCCTTTGTTTGCCGTTCACCTGGGACCGTCTTTTGTTTTCCCTGCTTCTTTGGAGTTGTCTTCTCTTTCCCTGCAATGACAAAACAAAAAGTTTTTATACCAAGAGCAAAACATGTAGTCTAATAATGATAACATTACGTAAGTATTTTTGGGAATTTCAACAGGCCAAAAAAGGGTGTCGAGTTCATGACACAGTCTGAATTCTTTTCATAATGTTGGACAATACCCTGTCATTTGGTTTTATTCCTGGGTAAATCTTTGGATGTCTCAAAAAGTGCATTGTGGTCCCTTCCATTCATAATGGTACAAAGGGCAAAGATCCCAAGATCAGATATTTTATAGTTGTGTAGAATTCTTTATGATACACAGAAATCAATGAGCTTTCATTATTTATTTATTTTATTATTTTATGCTGTACCGGGCGTCCGTCGTCCATCCGTCCGTCCGTCCATCCTTCCGTCAACAATTTCTTTAAACGACTTCTTCTTCTTAACCACTGATTGGAATTCAACTAAATTTGATTGGAAGCATCCCTAGGTGGTGGGGATTCAAAATTGTACAAATGGTGGGGCTGACCCCCAAGGGGGCTGAGGGGCGGGGCCAAAAGAGGTCAATTTGGCTATATTGCTTTAAGCGACTTCTTCTCTGGAACTAAGAAGTGGATATCAACCATATTTGACTGGAAGCATCCCTAGGTGGTGGGGATTCATACAAATTGTGGGGCTGAGGGCGGGGCCAAAAAGGGGGCAATATGGCTATATTGCTATAAACGACTTCTCCTGTAGAACTATGCCATGGATATCAATCATATTTGGTCGGAAACATTCATGGGAGGCAGGGATTCAAAATTATACAAATGGTGGGGCTGACCCCCTGGGCTAAGGGGTGGGGCAAAAAAAGTGTATAACTTAGAAATGGTTGAGATCCCCACCATATAACCATGGTATACAATTGCTGAGTATAAAGAGAAAAATGCACATTTGCTTCCAGGATGGCTATAGGGTCTGGCCCCACCCTTGGAGACATAGTCCCTGGGCCATAACTTTAAAACTGTTGAGATCCCCACCCCAAAACTATATATATAAATGCTGGGCATAAAAAGATGAATGCAGTCATGATATCAGAATAGACCCTGGGGTCTGACCGAACCCCTAGGGACCTAGTTTGTTAGTCACAGCTTGGAAACAGTTGAGAGCCCCACCCTATAACGGTATATACAATTGCTGAGTATAAAGAGATGATTGCACATATGCTTCCAGGATGGCCTTGGGGACTGCCCCACCCTTGGAGACTTAACCCCTGGGTCATAACTT
>NW_018408567.1:530260-570654 GCF_002113885.1 Mizuhopecten yessoensis
GAATGCAGTCATGATATTAGAATTGACCCCAGGGTCTGCCCCACCCTTGCAGACTTAACCCCTGGGTCATAACTTTGAAATGGTTGAGATCCCCACCCCAAAACTATATATACAAATGCTGGGCAAAAAGAGACAAATGCAGTCACGATATTAGAATTGATCCTGGGGTCTGGCCACAACCCTAGGGACCTAGTTTCTGAGTCAAAGCTTGGAAACAGTTGAGATCCCCACCCCATAACCATACATAAAATTGCTGGGCATGAAGAATCTAATATATGTACAGATATGCTACAAGGATTGGCCTTGGGGTCTGGCATATTCCCTTGATCTCATTCGGAGAATATTTTGCCATGAATGCTTTGGTATCCAGGTGAGCGATACAGGCCCTCTGGGCCTCTTGTTTAGGTCACCTGAGACAAAGTCTCAAGTGACCTATTGCGATCGCCTTTTGTCCGTCGTCCGTCCGTAAACAATTTACATTTTCGACTTCTTCTCCAAAACCCCTGAACCAATTTCAATGAAATTTTGCAGAAACCTTCCATGGCCAAAGTTGCCGGTTTGGTCCCTGGCCCCAAGGGGCCTGAGGGACGGGGCCAAAAAGGGTCCAATTGACTAAAATTTCAAAAATCTTCTTCTAAAGACCCAGATATGGTAGAATCAAATACTCTTCATAGATGGAAGGGTCTTAAGGTGCTTTACCAAAATTGTGAATTTTTGACCCTGGGGTCTCACGTTTCCCCCTGGGGAGGGGGTAAACTTTACTATAGTTTATATAGGGAAATCACATTTTGGACCAACATTTGTTTAATTGCCATTGAAGGTAATTCAATTTAGGTTAGCATTATCAGTATTGGGTAGCAGTTTGATGGTATGCACATATGAGCCCTGACTAACCCCCCGGGGCTATTGTGTGGGGCCAAAAAGGGTTGAATTGACTGAAATTTCAAAAATCTTCTTCTCAAGACTCAGATATGGTAGAATCAAACACCCTTCATAGATGGAAGGGTCTTAAGGCGCTCTACCAAAATTGTGAATTTCATGACCCTTGGGTATCATGTTACCCCGGGGGCTTTTGGGTGGGGCCAAAAAGGGTAGAATTGACTGAAATTGCAAAAATCTTCTTCTCAAGACCCAGATATGGTAGAATCAAACACTCTTCATAGATGGAAGGGTCTTAAGGTGCTCTACCAAAATTGTGAATTTCATGACCCTTGGGTATCATGTTACCCCGGGGGTAAACTTTACTATAGTTTATATAGGGAAATCACATTTTGGACTAACATTTGTTTAATTTCCATTGGAAGTAATTAAATTTACGTTAGCATTATCAGTATTGGGTATCAGTTTGATGGTATGCACATATATATGAGCCCTGACTGAACCCCCGGGGCTGATGGGAGGGGCCGAAAAGGGTCGAACTGACTGGAATTTCAAAAATCTTCTCCTCAAGACCCAGATATCGTAAAATCAAACACTTTTCATAGATGGAAGGGTCTCAAGGTGCTTTACCAAAATTGTGAATTTCATGATCCTGGGGTATCATGTTACCCCGGGGGTAAACTTTACTATAGTTTATATAGGGAAATCACATTTTGGACCAACATTTGTTTAATTTCCATTGGAAGGAATTCAATTTGGGTTATCATTATCAATATTGGTAAGCAGTTTGACGGTATGTACATATCAGCCCTGACTGACCCCCCCGGCTGATGGGAGGGGCCAAAAAGGGTCGAATTGACTGAAATTTCAAAAATCCTCTTCTCAAGACCCAGATATGGTAGAATCAAACATTCTTCGTAGATCGAAGGGTCCTAAGGTGCTCTACCAAAATTGTGAATTTTATGACCCTTGGGTATCACGTTTACACCTGGGGAGGGTTGAATTGACTGAAATTTCAAAAAAAAATCTTCTCAAGGACCCAGATATGGTAGAATCAAACACTCTTCATAGATGGAAGGGTCTTAAGGTTTATGACCCTAGGGTCTCACGTTTACCCCCTGGGGAAGAAGAGGGGGGGGGGCAAAATTTATTATGGTTTATAATGGCAAATGATACTTTTGAGCCAGCATTACCCCCAAGGGCTGTAGGGTGGGGCCCAAAGGAGTCAGTGTGCTAAAATTTCTTCATTTTCCTTGTTAAGAATCAGAGGTGCTAGTTTCAAATACTTTTTAGTCTTAAATCTGTATGCTAGATATTGAATAAGGTGGTTTTATTGTTTTTTGTTACTGAATAATATTTCTGTTTTATTACATGTAGGGTATTGTGAAGCACACACCAAAATGGAACCAAATTGAAATAATAGTCAAAAATAAGAAAATTATGAATTTTCATGTAAAGCCAGATGTTGATATACAGTGAACAAGGTGTTATTGAATATATTCTCGCACGAAAAGTTCCAATGCAACATAAGAGTCAATGAAAACTAAAAGATATTTTTCGTGAATTAGTGGGTTTTTTAAAATTTCAAAAGTGGCCTTATCTTCCATTGTGCAAAAGTTCATTTAAAAAACATAAAAAGCTGATAAAATATTTATTTATTTAATGAAATTAAAGAAAAAATTAGTGATCTTACTCCTCGTCATACATCTGTCCATGGGGCCCCCAGCTGTTGTAGTTGTCAAGGAATGGTAGAGTTAGATAGGAGCGGTCATAATGGAGGAAGAAGTAACACCAACAGGTATGGATACCAGGAGGATCAAGTTTCCTGCCATCGTGGTCTTCTGTAAGCTGAACTATTATTTGGCTACGTTTATAAAAGTCAGGATGTCCTTCAAACAGATCCAAAAAACCAAGCATCTCCTGGTCCACTTCAAATACTTCACCATGAATTTTCTGAAATATTAATGAATTTTATTGTTCAGTTTATTTGGGTTGAAATACACAATTTTTTTTAAAAAAAAAAACACAAACCTGTTCAAGAGACAACCTCTATTAAGGAACCACCTGTGTAAAGAGACCACTTTTATAGAAACTGTACCTATACCTTGTGAGTTTCCTGGATGTGGTCTTTATATGCGGGTTTGGCAGCATGTATACAGATTACAGGAGATCATTTTAAGCCCACCATCATCTGATGGTGGCGCGGGCTATTCAAATCACCCTGGGTCCGTGGTCCGTGGTCCGTCCATAAACAATTCTTGTTGATATTGAAAGTTTGTTTTCAGTATTTCCCAAGAAGTACCAGAGGAATCTTTCTCAAATTTTATATGTAGGTTCCCCTTGGTCCTTAGCTGTGCAGGGCAACTTTTGAGACTGATCGGATAAACAACATGGCCGACAGGCAGCCATCTTGTATCTTGATAGTGAAAGTTTGTTATCAGTATTTCTCAAGAAGTACCATAGGGATCTTTCTTAAATTTTATATGTAGGTTCCCTCTGGTCTTAGCTGTGCAGGCCACCTTTTGAGACTGATCGGATAAACTACATGGCCGACAGGCAGGCATCTTGTATCTTGATAGTGAAAGTTTGTTATCAGTATTTCTCAAGAAGTACCATAGGGATCTTTCTTAAATTTTATATGTAGGTTCCCCTTGGCCCTAGCTGTGCAGAGTTATTTTAGAGACTGATCGGATAAACAACATGGCCAACAGGCAGCCATCTTGGATTTTGATAGTGAAAGTTTGTTATCGCTATTTCTCGGGAAGTACGGGAGGGATCTTTCTCAAATTTTAAATGTAGGTTCCCCTTGATCCCTCGTTGAGCATGCTATGTTTTGAGACTAATCATAAAAACAAAATGGATTAAAAGAAGAACTAAACAGATCTTTCTCATATTGCAATGATCGATTCTATTTCTTTCACATTAAGTACTGTACTAGTAAATATGTGAAATGACAAACTCACTTTGAAGGTTGGCTTTCATACACATCAGTATTAAGTTTAGATCAAAAGTTACCTCAAGGTGCATTTACCGTTAACATGACTCAATCAAACAGATTAGAGGAAAGAAGAGAAAAGATTAAACTGACAAAGAACTAATGAAGATGGTACAAAGGTGGGCGCCAAGATCCCTGTGGGATCTCTTGTTATGTAATAAACACTAGTTTATTCACAGGAATTGTTGAATTAGGAAGGATACAGCTGGTCTTTACAGGCAGGTGGTGTTTAACGATGGGTTTTAATCATAACACATGGTCTTTTATAAAATTGGCTTAAACCGGTTGAGTTGTTTGGAGACACTATCAAAATGAATGAGACGACAAGAAATAAAATAAAGGTCTGAAGCACAGGGTTTTTGATTTCTATACATTTTCCTGTTACTGACATGTATTCAGCAGGGAGTGCATATAGGTAAGTAGGACAAACTAAAGAGAAACCCCTGTGTTCCAAATGGAGTGTTGCAGCTAGCAGATTTATTTTAATTTCTATGATGTCCCCAATAAGACCACAGGAAGTTTTTATAGATATTTGTTAAATAACCCCAGATAAAAAGTATTCCAGGATCACTAGTGAGGTGATTGAGAGCTTATTTTGTTCACAATTAAAATGTTTTTTTTTTATGATATTTGGCTAAGAATAATAAGTACTTGATAGAATTTGTTTTTCCTGTGTTGTAAGAGGGCATCCACAATCATTGGCTCCTTTTTTTAAAAAAACCCATCCCAATATCATGACATAAACAACTGTAAAAAGTCCTTTTGCCAATAAACAAATAATTCAGTAAAGGCCATCTTGCTGTTTTACTCTATAAACCAGTGTTTTCATTTCATAGCACAGGGACCTGGGAACAAATGACATGATGTATAAATACTGTCCTAACATACATTCTGGACTTTGTTCTCATGCCAAGAGACCTGTATCGGTTACTTCTTACTTTGCCGGTTCCTTCAACAGACAGCATACAGGGTAAATTCCACTTCGCAGCCGATATCACTAGAGGATACGCCTTTCCTGTGAGACCCCTCCCCATGTAGGTAACTTCACCATCAAATATACCCTCCATCATTTTGTTGTTAGGCTGACCTCTTTTGAGAGTCCCATACACAAACACCTTGAACATACTGTTTGACATTCTTCTTGATTTTTAAGCTTCAAATTATTAAATTGACAGATTTCTCATTTCAAAGTACCATCCAACAGGTCAAGGATTGTAGAGACATTCTTACACACTAGAAACGTTTTTATATCATTCAACTGTGCAATATATTCCATCACATCTTCAACGCAGAAAAGTGCAAAAGTCTATTCCATAGTTAACCCATGTGTAGCTGCTTGACGACCAAAGGAGAGAAGGGACGTAATTCAAGTATTCAACTTTCAGATTACCTATATTTTGCACTGTGCACCACATTATTGTGTTGGGATTATATAGTTATAATGCTAAAGATCGAGTTAAGATCAGTACATAATCTATCATAATCTCACACCGTCTGGTGACAAATCAATCGACTAGGTTAATACGATATTTCAGATTTGAGCGGGTTAAACTTTAAATAGAAATCATCCATAGGGACCTGAGAATTCAGATCACAATGCATTTTGATGTGTATTTAGTATCGTAAGATATTTGGGATTTAAATTTATATATTATCTGTTTTTTCTTACCCAGGTAACAATCTGTGGGGTGGCATTTTGGTAACCCTTTCACCACTGTAGACCATAATGAACTCATCCATATCAATGCATGGTAGAGTCTACTAAAGTTACATAGGGGTGAAAGGGTTAAGTGTCGATTTAAACCCCTTAAACATCTGAACAATACACTATATATGCAAAGCAGAAATACTATACTCTTTGTTAGAAATCACAGGTCCCTGTGAAATGGTCTAGTACCATAGGCCTATATATATATATCTATAAATTTAACTTGTGAGGTCAATATGAACAGCACTATACTATATTAACCAGCACGGACTACCATTTGGTCAAAATATAATCTTTTAATCTGTTAACACCTTAATTATCCTTCGCATAAGTTTCAGTTGGATAAGCTCTCAGGCACTTGTTTTCTTGACAGTAAAATATGAATCTGTAAGCAGAAAAATCTCGATCTGCATTCAAGAATAATAAATTTACATGTATACATCTTCTTAACGAGGTCAAAAAAGCATATTCTTTATAAAATCCACCTGTTTAAAAGATCAGATTCATATGCTAGTATGGTGATAACAATAAGTTTAATAGATAGATTCATATGCCTGTGTCAGTTTTGATAAGATTAAATTCTCCAGTCCCTGTGAATGTAGTGGCTTAGATTAAAGACACGATATTTCGAAATTGTGTCACTGGGTCAAAACACTGAGAATTTAGTCATGGCGAAAAAAAAACAATTCTCAAAAAATTCCAAATACACAATTTGTCATATGCAGATTTGATCGGCCCCGCCCAGGATGGTGGTGTCTTTGTGGCTTAAAAACCATAAAACCATCTCCTCGCAGCAAAAATATTTACCTACCCTAGAGAGGCTACTAAGTGTAAGCAAGACAGTCTTCAAATAACAGGTTGTAGTTGGAACTAAGAGATTAAGGGACCATGTATACAGGTTTTATTATGACCTTATATATACCGGTAACCCTTTCAGCACTGTAGACAATAATGGACTCATCCAGATCAATGCATGATAAAATTTACTAAAGTTACACAGGAGGATACAGTTAACATGACATGCCAAATCCATAATGCCTTCATTTCGGCAAGTTTGTTCTACTCATCTCAAATTGTAGCATAAACAAGAGGCCCACAGGGCCTGTATCGCTCACCTGAACATTTTAGCAAGATTGAAGATGAAATAGCCAGATGTTATTGTACATGTATTTCATGGTTAGTCAGGGGTTATATTTATATGCAATCGGACAAAATCCTGTCATTCCTACAGGAAAAGGAGGATTTTGAAGAATTTGCTGTGTTTCCACTATTAGGCCCCGCCCCTCTGCCCCCAGGGGGTTAAATCCCAAAGTTTATACAAAATTGGTTCCCCTTCACCCAAGGGTGCTTCTTCCCAAATTTTGACAAAATCCTGTCATTCCTACAAGTGTTTTGAAGAATTTGCTATGTTTCCCTTATTTAGCCCCACCCCTCTGCCCCAGAGGGTCAGACCCAACATTTATACAAAATATAGTCCCCTTCAACAAAGGATGCTTTAGACCAAATATGGAAAAAATCCTGTCATTTCTACATAAGATTTTTTTAGAAATTTGCTGAATTACCCCTTTTGGGCCCCACTTCTCAGGACCCAGGGGGGTCAGACTCACCAATGATACAAAATTGATTTCCCTTCCCTATAGGATGCTACTGTTCAAATTTGGTCAAAATACCTTCCTCCAAATGGAAGAAAAAGGATATTAAAGCTATTCCTCTATATCCCTAATGGGGGTCAGGCCAACCGTTAGTACACTATTGGTTCCCCTTTACCAAAGGGTGTTTCATACCAAATTTGGACAAATCCTGTCATTCCTACAGAAGCTTTAACCAAAGTTGACATTTGACCCATGACTAGCATTTAAAGTTGACCTTTGACCTCATTACTGTAATTGAAAAACATATTCGCACTACTCAGGTCTACATAACATACCCAAGTATCATGACTCTAATTCAGATGGTTCTTAGGATATTGTAGTTTGAAATTTTTAACATATTTGACCCCGGTGACCTTGAAAGTATGTCAATGTAATTTTAATGACAAAACTTTATAGCACTCCATCCCAAGTACCTACTGGCCAAATATCATGACACTGGGCTTTATGGAACTTAAGAAGATTGTTAAAGCTTTAACCAAAGTTGACATTTGACCCTGACTAGCATTTAAAGTTCACCTTTGACCTCATTACTCTAATTGAAAAAAATATTCGCACTGCTGGTCTACATAACATACTCAAGTATCATGACTAGTCCAAATGGTTCTTAGGATATTGTAGTTTAAATTTTTGACATATTTGACCCCTGTGACCTTGAAATTAGGTCAGGGTCATTTTAATGACAAAACTTTATAGCACTCCATCCCAGGTACCTACTGGCCAAATATCATAACCCTAGGTCCTACAGTTCTTCAGGAGAAGTCGCTCAAAAGAAAAAGTTGACGGATGGATGACAGACGCCGCAGTAGCTCACATTGCCCTTCGGGCCTGGTGAGCTAATGAACCAAACATACCCAAAAGTATCATGTTCCTATATAAAGTATAGTAAACTTTGACCCATTCCCCAGGGGCAAACATTGAGCCTGGGGGTCATGGAATTCACAATTTTGATAAAGCACCTCAAGACCCTTCCATTTATGGCGAGTATTGGTTTCCAGCCTATCTCAGTCTGGAGAAGATGACTGTTGTCATTTCTGGCTATATGACCCCATTTGGGCTCAGCCCCTCAGCCTCTGGGGACGAGACAGGGTTAAATGATGTCTAAGTATCAAACTGTAATCTCATGGTTATAGTGTAAATCAAGTTTGAAGATTTCCAGTAGAAAATGAACAAAAATATACCCAAAAGTTGGATTTTCCTACATAAACTATAGTAAAATTTCATTGAAATTGGTTCAGGGGTTTTGGAGAAGAAATTGAAAATGTAAATTATTTACGGATGCACAACAACAGACACAAGCCGATCGCAATAGGTCACCTGAAAAATCTCAGGTGATCTAGGTCCTAATAAAAGATAATTGACCCCTATGACCTTGAATATAGCTCAAGTTTTATCATTTAAAGTAAACACACAAAGTGGCCCTTCATCCCAGCATGCTACAGGCCAAATTTCATCATCCTGGGCCATTTGGTTATTCAGAAGTCCATATATATATACCATAGCTTTCCGGTGCAAAATAGTGAGACCAGTGATTATTTTTAGAGAGATTTGATTAAAAATAGCGAGATTTTTTCTCTGAATTTTAGTGAGAAATTTGTGAGACATTTAAAACATTAATTATATAGCATATAACATAGTATTAAATCATTTGTGTTATATTGAAGCCTCTAATTACTTTGTTATAGCCAAAATTGAAGGTTTACACGGGAAATACGGTCCAGATAAAGCTTTTTAACATTTAAAAGTAAATATATGACACAAAAGGCAAAAAATAAGAGTAATTCAAAAAAGAAGAAATTCTAGAGGTATGTCCTTGTTAACCCGGGTTAGAAAATAAAATATGTCTCAAAACATTGGGAATATTTAAAGGGGCTGGTCGGGGAAAAAATTACAAAATAAATGGGTCTAAATGCGTTCTCTGGCCTTCCAAAAGTTATACCACAGCAATATGATGGTTGAGTTCTGCTTGCAATGTCCAGTTTTGACCACTGAAATCTCGGGGAAGTCCCGTGTAAATTTAGCACATATCTATTTATATATGTCACGTGGTTGTTTCGAAAGTGAAGCAGTGAAGATAACAACAATAGCACGCCGTCATGTGCCATGTCGGACTCAACTAGCGAACAAGACAGCAATACCATACGTAAATAATTGTTTTCAAAGGTCATGTATGATGCAAGTGTAGTATTCCTACCTATATGTTGTTGTTATATATAACGGTATTAATACCTCGTGCCTGTATCACGTTTTAATTTGTGATTAATGCTATGCAGAGGCTCAATGAAAATGACCGCCTCTGGATTATAGGTATGCTTCAAGCTGGTATGGGCCAAGCCGTTGACTCTACACGTTTTCATGTCCATCGAAACACAATCCGGGATTTGTGGAGACGACATCAACAGTTTGGCCACGTCGGAGATCGACCTCGTGCGGGACGTCCACATGTGACGTCACGTCAACAGGACAATCATATTTGGCTTGTCCATTTGAGAAATCGCTTCCAAATGGCAAATTTGACTGCACGGACAATCCCTGGGTTGCTACCAATAAGCCCCAGAACTGTACAGAACCGATTGCGTGAACGAGCTATCCGTCCGCGACGTCCTGCAATCCACCCAGTTCTCCTGCCATGTCATTGTGTAGCACGTCTGGACTGGTGCAGAAGGCATCTGCGATTTACTCGACGGGATTGGGCAGGCATTTTGTTTACGGACAAGTCACGAGTCCACCTGGATAGTCGTGACAGCTGTTCCAGAGTGTATCGTCGCGTTGTAGAACGTTTCCATGACATGTGTGTGGTACAAAGATGCTCTTTCGGTGGAGGCAGCGTTATGATTTAGGGCGGCATCACAGCCAATGGGAGAACGCCTCTGGTAGTTGTTAACAGGAATTTGAAAGCGCTACGCTACCGTGACGTGATCCTCTGGACCCACGGCGTTCCATTCGTGCAAGGGCAGCAACGTCACATTACGCTACAGCAGGACAACGCCAGGCCACACGCAGCTCGTGTCGCTATGGACTTTCTGGCCCAGCAGCACGTTGACGTGTTGTCCTGGCCTGCTGTATCCCCGATCTGTCGCCCTGGGCATAGAACACGTCTGGGATGAATTGAAGCGCAGATTATGGGCATTACCTAATCAACCGGTGACGTTGGCTGATTTGGCTGCAGCGTTGGTACAGATCTGGAATGCTATCCCACAGGCTTGCATTCAGGCAAACGGTGGACATACGAGGTATTAACTTTGTGAACTCAATTTTGACCCCTGCTGTGTTTACGTCACTCCTGAGCGGAACTTACCGATTCCATAACGTGGAAAATGGAATGCAACTGTTAATAAATAACAAATAAATTGTCCCTCAAAACCTTGTTGTTCTACATCATACACATTTATTTTTATAACACATTTTAGGCATGCACAGTTTCTTTTTTTTGGTAGTATATATATCCAATTCTGAAGAAATTTTATAGTCACCTCAAACATTTCCGTTTCGGTACACTATGTTTTTGATTGTAATGAATTAGCAGCTCTTATTTTGCTGTTTAAGGTTCACATATTAATTAGCAACTAGCCCCCACTGGATGTGGGATCACTGATTAAACGCTTAATAGTTCACACATCTATGAGCAAATCACCAAGTCATGCCAAGTTGTATAAGGTTTTAAATGTATTTGACCTCTTAAATATAAGTGAATGTCATTCATTTGAGAGAAAAAAGGTAGCCCTTCATGCATACATGTTACCAGCCAAATATCATAACCCTAGGTCTCATGTTTTTTTCGGAAGTTGTTTGATAGTTTTTGGTTATTCAGAAGAAGTTGTTTAAAAGTAAAAAAGTTGATGCAAGACGAACGCATGGCGTATAAAGCTCATTTGCCCCTTACTCCCATAACATGAGAGGCCGTTGGTTGGCCTTTTTTCAATCGGATATGATTTTGCCGACTTACGCGGCGCCTGTCAGAAGTTTTTCGCCGTGTAAAACCTCTAACATTGTTGGAAGTAATTTGCCCCTCTGAGCCAGCGAGCTAAAAAGTAAAGTAAACATTTCAATCTTTAAGTTCTTCTCATTTATTAATTACCATTCCTGACATTCTGTAATAATAATGAGCAACTGTATATCTAATGTGTTAATATGGTTCAGTTATGTTTTTTTTGTTCTATCCGGATAGATTCTTTAAACTTTGTACTTCTTGTGTTACTTTTTCTGTTGCACTCTTCAAATCTTCAGCATCAGTCACTTGAACAAGTAGACCTTTGCTGATAGAGGAGAGATTAAAATCTAATCCAGATTCCGATCTCAATCTGAGTAAGTTTTGTCCTCCTTTTCCAATGATACGTCTATATATTCCATCACAAATGACAACATCCTCATCTATAAACACTTTTTCTATGCAGGATCTTAATCTTTGTACTTCTTGTGTTACTATTTCTGTTGCACACTTCAAGACTTCAGCATCAGTCACTTGAACAAGTAGACCTGTGTTGATAAAGGAGAGATTAAAATCTAATCCAGATTCCGATCTCAATCTGTGTATGTTTTGTCCTCCTTTTCCAATGATACGTCTATATATTCCATCACAAATGCCAACATCCTCATCTATTAACACTTTTTCTACGCGGTTTCTGATTCTTTCCACTTCTTGTGTTACTTTTTCTGTTGCACTCTTTAACACTCCAGCATCAGTCACTTGAACAAGAACAACATCTTGCAGATTTGTTCTAGTATCAAGGTCAAAATCTAACCCAGTTTCCAATCGCAAACTTTCAACATTCCGTCCACCTCTTCCGATGAGAAATTTACAAATGGATTGATGGATATCAGCATCCGAATCTGTTAACACTTTAGCAGCGAGCTTTCCTTGCTCTTCTGTCGCTACGGGTGTGGTAGAGAAGTAATTGAGTCTGCCGACAATCGCACAGACACGTGGTTTGCTTACAAGGCGCCGAATTCCTTTTCCGTCCCTTGTCAGAGAGGAACACGGACTTGATCCGCTGGATTTGAATCCTAGGTCTTGGAACGAATATTTTGCATTGCTTATTGAACCGAAACTTGCGAGTCCAGAATTAAGAAGCCGGTAAGCTGATCGTGCTCTAACCAAACAACCTGCCATTTTGTTTTTGGCGGTGGGTGCGACTAATGACCGAAACAGGATTCATAAGTCGATATCGACTGCCAGTATCCTACACGGCCAGGGACAGCCCCATAGCGATATATGGACAGTCCGCTAACGGCGATGCATGTCTTTGCATCTGCTATTTTGTCACTGCAACAGTATCATGTAGAGTCAGGAAGACAAACGATTAGAGACTAATTCATATGCTAAGAATAAGTTAATAATGGTAAGATAATGAAAAGATTCTATCTGTTTAATAAATAAATTACATATTAATTTTTTATTTTTGTTAATTGTTTTTATATACATGAGTGCAGTCTGAATTTCAAAGTCAGATTTTTGTTGTTAACTGTTACATGTTAGTAGTGTGGCCATATGTCCACTTTGATATTTTTTTAGCGAACATGCAGTTTGATATTGAACATGAGTTAATGATTTATTTTAAAAATTAGGCGATAATGAACAAAGACTCTTGGAGATATTATTAACAGGTTTGATGGTGGAGATTATTTTCCTAAATTCATGTATCTGTACTGTGGATGTAATTTAACTTGGTCATGACAGGACACAGGCGGTTTGGATTTTAGCTCAGGTATTAAATTCCAGATAAAAGCGCCTGTGCTCGAACACAATACATTTTAACATCTCTTGAATGCTTCTTAAGATATTGTTGTTTGAAATTTGAAATTTTGATTTTAAAGGTTTTAACCCATGTTGATTTTTGACTCCGGCTAGCACTTAAAGTTGACATTTGACCTCATTACTGTAATAAAAAAAACGAGTCACAGCGCTGGTCTACATAACATACACAAGTATCATAACTCTTGTCCAAATTGGTTCTTAAAATATTGTTGTTTGAAGTTTTTAACATATTTGACTCATGTGACCTTGAAAATAGGTCAAGGTCATTTTAATGAGGAAACTTTACAGCACTTCATCCTCGGTACCTACTGGCCAAATATCATGGCCCTGGGCCTTATGGAACTTGAGGAGAAAATTGTTAAAGCTTTTAACCCATGTTAACATTTGACCCCCGACTAGCACTTAAAGTTGACCATTGACCTCATTACTGTCATTAAGAAAACGATTTGCACTGGTGGTCTACATAACATACCCAAGTATCATGTCTCTTGTCCAAATGGTTCTTAGGATATTGTTGTTTGAAGTGTTTGATATATTTGACCCCTGAGACCTTGAAAGTAGGTCAATGTCATTTTCATTCTCAAATTTTGTTGGGTTCTATCCCTAGAAGCCACCGGCCAAATATGAAGATTCTATACTTTTCAGTTTTTCAGAAGAATTCGTTTGAAGCGTTTCACATATTTGACCGCTGAGATCTTGAAGGTAGGTCAAGGTCATTTTCATTCTCAATCTTAGCCTGGCTCTATCCCAGGAAACAAGCAGCCAAATATAAAGATTCTATACCTTTCAGTTCTTCAGAAAAAGTTGTTTAATTGTTTGACATATTTGACCCCTTAAACCTTGAAAGTAGGTTAAAGTCATTATCATTCTCAAACATTGTCTGGCTCTATCCCAGAAAGCCCCTAGCCAAATATAAAGATTCTATACCTTTCAGTTCTTCAGAAGAAGTCGTTTGAAATGTTTGACACATTTGACCCCATGTGACCTTGGAAGTAGGTCAAGGTCATTTTCATTATCAAACTTTTGTTGGGCTCTATCTCAGGAAGCCACCAGCAAAATAAAAAGATTCTTAACTTCTTGGTAAGTCAGAAGAAGTTTTTTGAAGCGTTTCACACATTTGACCGCTGTGACCTTGAAAGTAGGTCAAGGTCATTTTTTATTCTCAAACTTTGTCGGGTTCTGTCCCAGGAAGCTACCAGCAAAATATGAAGATTCTATACTTCTTAGTCTTTAGAAGAATGTGTTTGAATCGTTTCACATATTTGACCCCTGTGAAAGTAGGTCAAGGTCATTTTCATTCTAAAACTTTGTCAGGCTCCTATCAACAAAGCTTTCAGCCAAATATCGTGACTCTAGGCCTGTTCGTTCTTCAAAAGTTGTGTAGGAGAAAAAGTTGACGGAAGACGGAAGACGGATGCCGCAGTATAATGGCCAAATATCCTCACTCTGATTTTGGCCAAAATGTAAAAAAAATATTGGCCAAAATCCTTTAAAAGATCGAAACCTCTAATATGCTTGAATAAATATTGAATAATCCATCAATGAGCATTTAGAAGTGTGCCGTTACTTAGATGTAGGCAAACAAAGGTGACTGCTCCTTACTGATGAGAATTTTTATGAGCTAATCGATCATGTGTACTTGTGATGTCATAGTGGCAGGTTTGGGTCACTGGTACATATAAGTGGAGCTAAGGTTCAGTCATCCTCGATATCCAGGGGTAGCGACATCCTCGATATCCAGGGGTTACGACATCCTCGATATCCAGGGGTTACAACATCCTCGATATCCAGGGGTTACGACATCCTCGATATCCAGGCGTTACGCTCATTTTCGCTCTCTACACCCCTGCAACATGTCACAGCAAAATTGAAGGCACGAAGATAGCTGTTTGATTGGTCTCGGGTAAAAACAAGAGGCCCAGAGGGCCTGTATCGCTCAACCTGAATATGTTTAAAATAATTGGTATCAAGTAAAGATATAGCAAATCATGGTAGGTGCTGTAAGTACATATGAATTTTCAGAAAGATCCATCCAGTACTTGAGATATAGTGAGAATAAACTTCAAACAGAGCCCCACCCGTATGCCCCTAGGGGTGTCATACCCACCGTTTATACAAGATTGAGTCCCCTTGGCCCAAGGATGCTCCAGACTAAATAAGGATAAAATCCCTTAATCCCAATGGTCGAAGAAGGATTTTAAAGGTTTTACCTCTATTTCCCCTATTGGGGCCCTGCCCCTCAGCCCCCATGGGAGCCAGACCCATTCTTTATACAAAATTGGTTCCCCTTCCCCCAAGTATGCTTCAGACAAAATATGGAACAAATCCATTCATTCCTACAGAAGAAGAATGATTTTAAAGAATTTGTTATATTTTCCCTATTGGGCCCTGCCCCTCAGCCCCCAGGGGAGCCAGACCCACTCTTTATACAAAATTGGTTCCCCTTCCCCCAAGTATGCTTCAGACCAAATATGGAACAAATCCTTTCATTCCTACAGAAGAGGAGGATTTTAAAGAATTTGCTATATTTCCCCTATCGGGCCTCGCCCCTCAGGCCCCTGGGGGGCCAGACCCTTGGTTTATACAAAATTTGTTTTCCCTTCCCCTAAGGATGCTCCCGACCAAATTAGGTCAAAATCTGCTCAGTCGTTTATGACAAGTAGCAATTTTTAGGAAAAGTTGCCAGATGCAGCATAAGCTCACGGTATATGAAAGCCAGTTCTTGATTCAGGGATGTTTTCTTGCTATTTTGTCAAAAAAGAAATAATCAAAAACATATCTATGTTATAATGATACTTTTATTGTCTGTTTCTTCTTAGACAAGTCTTTGATATACAAAGTAGTTGTATGTATACACAACAGAATTTAACAATACATAATATCACAGTAGTGTTGGCTATAGATACTTTTACATACCGCTGAAACACAGTACAGTTTTGTATTAGTAGTCAATGATACATACTTGTTAGCTCTCCAGCACACAGAAGTAACATTGTTGAAAAAATGTTGTTCATTTTCAGGTACCAGGTACATGTATTATTTCCTGAAAATATTGCTTTTCTCATTACATTCATAGATGAAATAAACTAAATGTAAAATGTACAGATTTGTCACTTTTCGCACACAAAAATATACAAACAAGGTCAATCTGTAATTAGAGCTATTCTATTGAAATATGTACATCTAACGACATCTGAAAAAGTAAAAATACTTATATTCCAGGAAATAATGTAGCTAAAACCCTTTTATGTTGGTTATGGCCAATTTTTTAAAAACATGAAGTCTGAAGATGAAGTACATATTTTAATTGAATAGCCCTCAAGGAGGCATCCTACCTTACATAATAAACATATGATTTGTGACAGAGTTATCTCCCTTGATTGTGTGCATTATGGATGTGTTCTTTCTCAGTATAAATCCCTGTTTACCGATTTGTTACGGAGGAACTCTCCTGGATAGAAGATAAATTCAATATCGCAGTGACATAGTATATCAAATATCCTTCCTCTCTCCATATCATGAGTATAAGGCCAAATGGCATCATATGTTTGTTTCCACATCATGATTTCTGTCACTTTTTAAATGTTTTGGAAATTAAAAAAAGATTATTGATTTCCTAAGTAAACCTTTCGCCTACTAAACTGTTACATAGAAAAGTATATATTTTTTTTACATTTAAAAAGCAACTGGTGACATGGAATATGACTTATGTCCATATCATAAAATTAAATTCTAATACTTTTCAAACTATTTCTCTATCAATACCATAAAATTAAAATCTAATACTTTTCAAACCAATTCCCTTTACGTTACAAACAAAAATAAACTAGAGTACCCAAGCTTTTGACAAAACATGAAAAAACCCACATTTATTTCACTTGGCCTTAATGCCTTAATTACTCTTCATTATACGTCCAATAGTGTTTCATTAGAAACTACCACAAAGTCAATTGCCATTGACCGTAACAGGATACAAAACAGAAAATCTTAACGTACAACATGCACGCTGTACCAAGGTACTAGATTTCTTTCGAACTATATAATCTCACAATGATTTCATGTCCAGATAAAATGACGTCATGAAAAAGCAAGGTTAATATACAAAGCACCTATTTCGTATCTACAAACAGGACATCTATGCAATACGAAGTATTCACAAGTAGCGAATCTTTAATATAAGAGTTATTTTAGATATATTAAAATACAGAAAACTTTTCAAATTTTTTTCTTTCTATTTTTCAAAATTTGTAAACTTTGGGCTGTACATGGGTGAAAAAGAGGTGAAGGTTGATGATATCTAAAATGGAAATACTACAATTAATGATAAATAATTGAACACTATTTGCAAGTATCAACATATGCATGAAAAACCTTTTTTAAAATAATACACAATTTTATAGGAAATTTTGGTCATGACGTCGGCAACATGAAAACAGTCTGACCTGTTTAATCTGACAACCTGGCCACACAACCATTTGGTTAGATTAACTTGTTTAATCTGACACTCTATTTGAAACAATAAAGCAGGTTTTCAGATAACATAGGTATCATCAGGTAGTTTTTCCTAAGAGGTGGCATCACAGCATTTTGGTATCTTGGAAAAGACAGAATGTTGGAATGCATAGGGGTTAGGTTAGACAGGATGTCAGGAAATAACAGGTTATTGGAACACTTGAAGGTCATATTAGCCAGGATGCTGGAATACTCAGGGGTCAGATTAGACAGGACATCAACATAGTCAGAGTCAGGTTAGATAGGTTAATAACATTTATTCCAATGTTACATCATATTTCCAATAAAATACTTGAACAGTCACACCTTTCAAAAAAATATACATCGAAAACAAAAGCACACACACATTATACAAAAAAAAACACAACAAAACTCTGCATTTCTTTATGTAACAGAAAAAGGTCATGATTTTCCTTTGACAATACTTGATAGTTGCGGATTGTCAAACAACATGTCACAGAGCACTTTTAAAACCAACAATTAAAGAAAGAGAGGTAAACAAGAGGTTATCACCTCTTCACGGCTCAAGTTGAATCAACTTTATATCAGCAGTGTTCTTTAACTGGTATATGTGTACCGTGTTCTTTCGAAAATTAATTGCACACAACCTTTATCATATGACAGATATTAATGTTTTCATTCATATGGATGTTGCTTTTTTTTGAAAACCAGATACCTTTTAGATGTAAAGGATGAGTGTACCAATATGAGATTTTTCACAATATCAAGTAAGACACATATATACCTATTAGGAAAGAAAGCACATTTCATGTAAATATATCAATCATGTGGCATTGCTTCCCCAATACTCCTTTTTATGTTGTACAGTAGTACCCGATTATACTGCCATCATTTGTCAAGAGAAAGTTTGGTGTTATAAAGGGGTTTGGCGATAAATTGAGGGAAATGTATAAAGGAGAAAGGAACATTGAAAGATGTTGGCAGTAAATGAAGTGGCAAATGAAATGCAGAGCATTATATCACGGTTTTACGCTATATACTGAACACTTATCGTCCATATAACTGAGGTACATACACAACTATATTAGCACCTATGTGGAATAGGAAGTATCAAAACCAGTGTTTCTGGCGTATAGTTACCTCTCATGTTGTGGCATTCATCCCTCATTTTGATGCTATGCATGAATTCCTGAATAGCAACACTGATAAAGAGGAGGATTGTCATTCCACTTCCGTATTATTTGTTTATTTTGTTTTGTTTTTAAATAG
This sequence comes from Mizuhopecten yessoensis, assembly GCF_002113885.1. NCBI lineage: Eukaryota > Metazoa > Mollusca > Bivalvia > Pectinida > Pectinidae > Mizuhopecten > Mizuhopecten yessoensis. The sequence goes on from NW_018408567.1 coordinate 548,989, forward strand.
GGTAATACCTAATTTCAAACTGTAATTCCGTAAATTACATCACTAGAGATTAATATGGTACACTTCCATAGAAAATGACTTCAATATTTAATTTTAGTGAGAATTTGCCCATTTACATGTCCATACATCGTACTGCTAACTATAATAAATATTCAGGAACAAGAAGGACTGAAAACAAAACTGCAGCAAATATATAATCCCAAGTTTGCTTATTCTTTCATGAATAGGAAGATATTTCTCCAGAAAAATAATTGTATCCTACATCAATACAGGAAATTCTTATTGATTTCCCCTAATGAAAAATAAGGATATGAAATTTGAAATATCTTTGATCATGTATATATGTAAAAGTTAGAATTACAAGCATTTCACATTGAGCCATTAGCATGATAACTATAGGTCATTCATACCGGGAACGGTTTTACAAAGTGATTAACCCTTTCACCCCTATGTAACTTTAGTAGACTCTACCGTGCATTGATCTGGATGAGTCCATTATGGTCTGCAGTGGTGAAAGGGTTAAGAACATCAATGATCCACCGACACAGAGAAGTCAAAAACACAAATGTTATGACTGTGTGTTTTAATTTTTCTAAAATTTAACAAGCAAGAGTCAGTCAACACATAGAATGTTATATGATTTGTTGATTGACTATTCTATGCTTAATTAAAGGGGCTTTCACAAAGAATTACATATTCTTGATGTAGTTTAAATAACTGCTTTAAAAAACTATCTGTATATAAAACTTATATCATCAATCATCCTACTGAATTAGTTAATAAAAACAAAATTCACCGATTGAAATTTTCCTGGATTTATATAAATAAAACATAAATTAACGAGATTAAAATTCTGTGATAATGTTTAATGTTTGTAGATGTAGTTCTCAGGAATGACAAACTATGAAACACTGGTACTAATTTCAAGCTTTTAAATGAAAAGTTGTCAAATGATCAGAATCACAAAGATGTTTTCCCTGAGTAGGGTGCTACCTCATAATATATGAGAGTCTGACACCAAAGAAGTTTGTTCATGAATAGCTGGCAATCTGATGTTACCGATTAAATCCTAGACAAAAGTTCGTTACTCTATCAGCACCACACAAGTTACCTCCGCTTGGTCAGTCATGTCGGATAAGTAATGGCACTTTGAATAAAGTTCCCCAAGTCTAACCTAGGTAGACCTGTTGTTAGGAAAGGTATCTACTATACTGGAAAGAAACACAATGCCTGTTACAAAAAGGACATATACATTACACTTCCAAGGTCCTGTGTTAATTTGCTCATAACAAGAAGTACATTAACATTATACGTTCAATGCCCTGTGCTTATTTGTTCATTTCACACAACCTATATATTCTCACAATGGAGAAAATGACCGGCATACTTGTATTATCCATTCCGATATAATTTTCCCGTGAATCTCCACATTCAAAACAAAGCAGTCACCTTCTTCAGAAATCGGAAACTTTTCTGGGCAACATACTTATATAAATTAACGTACACGTCAATGAATACAAAATAATGGATGGGCGTATGTATACGTTGTACAAACAGATGGTGTCATGTTTTGAGCGAGACATTATTCCCTCTTTCTCCTCTCCTGCAGTGGAAGGAGAAAAATTGTCACAGTTATCTCCCCTGTTTCCTCCATACTTTCCTCTGCAAAACATATCACATGTAATGCAACATAGTAATAATGCTGTAGAAAAAACACTGTCAATTATCACTTGGTAGATGACAGCTATGATGACAACAATGATATACAACATTCCTAGATGATTTTAGATACTGTATATATTTAATGCTTTACTGGACAGGCGCTGCCTAATTTTACTCCATAAAGATCAGCAGCATTGGCAGAGTAGATAGATGATTTCAGCCACTGTAGCTGATGCTGGGCTTGACAGCTGCCGCCAAATGCAGTCCGCAGGTGGAGATGACGACGATGATACAGGAAACGATTTTAGACCTTGTATTTATTCGCAGATTGCCACATTTGATGATAAATAGTGTATAAGAATTATAAGTCCTCTAATGCTGAAAAATATCAAGACCCCTCCTGGTTTCGGATTTCTTCGAGGCGCTGTGACAGGTACTTTAAATAGTCTAGAAGGAATCCCGACAGCCCTTGTTCTACTGCTGATTGAGGTATCCAGCCCTGCAGACACAAAACAAAATTACTGTATAAGTATTAAAAATATATAAAAAAAACAACAACGCAATATTGAATATTTATACCGTAGTATTTAAACCAGTACAGTGTACAACTCTCTGTGGATGGTGGATAACTGAACGACTCGTTAGTGAAACGGATGTAAAATCAATCAATCAATCAATCAATCAATCAATCAGTGGATGTCACTTTCGCCTCTTAGTATTATCTGAGTGTGAAATCTCTAAACAACACTGGACAACCATTACCAGGCCCTCCAAAGATGACAGTAATAGATTTATAACATCATCGCAATTACACATTGGGGGGATGGAGACCCAACATCACTAGAAAGAGGTAAATTCCATAGAGGCGATAGAAATCAAGGGGCAAATTCCTTGTGGTATACAACAGTTCTCATAGTAGAAAGTAAATACAAATAGAAGAGATTTGCAGCAAAACCGCCGGATCCTATTTAAATCTGTAATCTTCAATTTAAGATATTGTGTCCGCACACTGATTTTAAATTTAAGCTCACAGATTACGGAATCCTGCAGTGTTGTTGATCATCCTTTCTAACATCACACATACATGTACTTCTTACCCGGTAAATGTGTTATCTAAAAACAACACTATGCAAAAATTACAGAGCCCTCCAAAGAAGGTAATGATAGCTTTATAACATTATTTTAATTTCATAATGGAGACTGGATGTCAGTTCTAACCTTTGAACAGGAAAAGTGAGGGGTGGTTCTATTTATGTTTAATCATATGCAGAGCCTAGCGTGATTTCTTAATTTATCAACTACCTATATAACTCTGTCAATGCCGGAAGGGGGTAGCAGTCCTATCCTTCTTTACAAATGTTGCATCCTTGATTCCTAAAGTGCTGGGTATTTATAAAAGTGGAGATTTCCAACAAAAGAGGTTTCAGCTTAAGTTTACGCTGATCTCATCAAGTGGTATTTAGGTAGAAACACAAATTTTATCCTTGTTTGACGCACTTAACTAACTACCACAGGATCTAGTCGTATTAACTACCACAGGATCTAGTCGTATAACGTGTCCATCAGGCATGTCAAGGCAAATGTTAAACTTCCCTATCAGCTTAAAGCTGCGTTATTCCGTCTTTGCGTATTGCAGAGTTATCTTCTCTTGTGAGAAGGTATTGATTGTTACGTCATTTGTTTGTGGGAGGAAATTACGTCGTTTTCTCAAAAATTGATGACGTTATTCTCGCAAACAAATGACGTAACAATCAATACCTGCTCACAAGAGCAGATAACTCTGCAATACGCAAAGACAGAATAAGGTAGGTGTAGGTAGTAGTCACAAAACAGATATGTTAGCACCAGTTTTACTAAAATAAAAATATCTTGGATTCAAGTTTTACGCAACTGTGTCATTAATTTCATAAAGCTTTTAATAAAACTGAGTCAAATTATAAATCTAATGGTAAAATAGGCCAAACAAACACAAATTCTGTGTTTCTCATAATGGTATGAAAATACATAAGGTTGGAAGGCAAACAAAGCATTTTATTTTTAATAAAAAATTATTTTTTTAACACATTTAATATTAAGTCGATGGTTTAAGACTAAAAATAGTGATTGTTGATCAAAACCTTAACTAAGTTAAGTAGGGAGACTCAAAAACACAGATATTTATATTCCATGAGGCCTTGCTTGTACATGAATGTTGATTCCCTTCAACGTGTATATTACTCTGTTATTAATGGATTTCAGGTAAACATGCAAATTTAAGTTAATGTCATTAACGATATTTTGCTGTAACATGAATTTACCTTAAGACTTGAATTTAAAAACCAGGTGAGTTCACATTTGTTGGGGTCGTCCTTCATGGCCTTCAATATTAGACCTCCAGGTCCATTCTCGCCTCTGAAAAACATTATATAACATTGTGGGTTAGACTTAACGTTGACCAAACAAGAGGTAAAATGGACCCGTAGGGTTTTTTAAATGGTGGCTTTGACATCTGTCTTTGATTTCAAATCATTTTCAAACCAGTCGGGACCATGATAAGAACTCTTCACAAAGTTTCATCAATGATATCTAAGGTATTATTTGAGTTTGAATTTCAAAATGTAAAATGTCAACTAAGAGTGCAACCCAAACAATGCAGGATGATTATATATAATAAGATATCATTTTCAAGATATTTGAAATAATTTTAATTGCAAATCTTTAAAATGATAAAGTTCAACAAATTTCAAATTTTGATGGAAAAAAAAATTTGATATCAGAAAAAAAGGCAAGAAATATTACCTGTAAATATTTTCAATTTTCGCTTGTACACATTGGTAAAATTAATTAAACTTGGACTGAATCCTGGATTGTATTATAACCTTGTGCGGAGATGAAAATGGGCTAATGGGCAAAAAGGCTGAAAATGAGATTTTTTTAAATCCAAAGGAAAAAATTTAACTTTACGTTACGCTAAAAATCTGAAAATGGCTGAAAAATTGGATTTCTGCTTGGAGTTATAAAGATTACAAAACAAAAAGTGACTGATAGGTCCCTTGGTCAGCCAGTGGATGTTGTACCTGACATATTTTTTCTGTGGAGGCATGTCTGGGTAGGTCGTTCCGCTAGCACAGCTGAGGAAGACACCATCCCGCACGCCCCAGCATCGGACGTTAACAAAGTCTCGGGACGTCACCAAACCTCCCGCAGCCTCAGCTGCGATGCTGTAACTAATCTCGGTGTTGTCATCGATGGTCTCAAGTGTCTGTAAAAAAAAAAAATATATACGACTGTGATTCGTCCTTCTTGTTTGTTATGCTTAATTACACCCGTACTCGAGGTGTTGACCAACACCTATCAGACCTGATTAATGATTAGGCTTTGGTGTGATTTGTCTTCTTAACATAATGAATTACTTGGGTGAATATGTTTATTTAGTTTAACTTCATTAGTATCCTAGCTGGCTGGTTCCAGAAAAAAATCGCAATATTTTAAAAAAACAAGAGGCCCAGAGGGCCTGTATCTCTCAAATGAATACGTTTAAAATAATTGGTATTGGCCAAAGGATGCTCCAGACCAAATTAAGTCAAAATCTACTTGGCCATTCAGGACAAGTAGCGTTTTAAAGGAAAAGTTGACGAACGGGCGGCGGCACCGGACGCTGCGGAATGGCATAAGCTCACCATGGTCCTTTGGACCAGGTAAGGTTAAAAAATCATTATTTTTTTATATATTTTTTTCACCCAAAGAGTTCCTGCACACTAACACACGTGAATATCTACGGTAAGTGGTCAGGTGGTGCAGTCGATAACACTTTCACCTCTCGACCAAAACAGCTGGGGTTAGATTTCCTGATTAAATCTGGTAAGGTATGAGGTCACCAGCCTGACCATGTGGGTTTTTTTACAGTCAAGAATGTTTAATATAAGGTGATCAAACTTGTTTCAGAATTGTTGTAAAATCGTAAATTTAAATTCATTACATGTATTAACAATATATTGCACCTACCCTACATTCCGTTAGTGTGGGGTTCCACTGTGGTGAGGAATTGGTTCCGTAAGCTAACTCTTCCCATATTCTCTTAGGTTCCAAATTCATTATTGCCTGAAAAGTAAATAATCAGATTCAGAATGACGAAAACAAGACCTTTACTGAAACATGAATGTTTAATCACTCAGTCATATAGCTTGACAAAGGGACCAGTCAGGCTTAAAACGTTGAGACACGTCTAATAGTACATTCTTTGTGTAGAAAGTAAAACTTTGATATCATATTTTTTTAATCTTTTCCTGCTTGAAAACCATCATATCTGGGAATTGCCAAGAACTATGTGGAGAATATGAAACTATTGAAGTGAAATGTTCAATATTTAATCTTTTTTTTATCTGCAATGAATTAGAATCTTTTTCATGAATGAAATATGATTGAATTTCAAAGAACAGCCAATCAGTTAAAAACAACATTGTTTAGTATACCATACTGTAAGAACAGATTCTCTGAAATCTTGTCCAATATACTTGACAACGGAAAGGAAGTCTTTTAAACTTAACCACAATTTCTTTCCTTATAGGTCTTTAAAACAACCACATTTTCTCTAAGTTTATGTATTTTCCTATGTTTTTAAGAAGAAGGAGAATATAAAAAAAGAAATCTATTTAACATAAATGCACCAAAGTTGTAAATAGGTCAAGTCATTGTGCTATATTTCCAGTATATAGCAGATAACAAATTACACAGATCTACGTACCTGTAATCTAAACACTTTCCTGTTGTACTGTTTGAAGAACATACTGTGTACAACACCCTGTTCCAGATCATTGCCCGCCTGGTACTTCCAGCCGTCCTCAAGGTTCAACATTTCTAAAGTGATGTCCATCGTCTCGCGAGCCTGTTTCACAAAGTCCTGCTCCTATGTAACGCAAACACACAGTTCCCAATATTGGTGATAACAACAAAATGCATAAAACCATGTTCTGAAGGATGTTACTTAATCATTTCATTTAATCCATATTATTCACTGATGTTCTGTTATACAAAATTGTATCTCAACAAGTACAAAAAGTTTGGGATGACACAAACTGGCCAGCCATGATTAAATACATGCACCTATGATTTTTCATTAAAAAAAGTCTTTTTATTTTTGCACACTTAATTGGTATTGCACAGTTACTATTTTTTTTGTAATATTATTAAAAAAAAGAGTCAATAATCTGAACTTTTGCACTACCAGTCTGGCCTGAAGCAACCATCAGGACCAGGAAGTTAGTGGGAATCCAACAGGGTGCGTCTACACTAAGTATATAGCGCTACGGCAGGTAAAATAGATACACATATCATATTTATCTTAATAGAAGCTACGTCACATTTTTTACAATCTTTTGACACAATTTCATTCTTAGGTAGTCATGGTTGAGTGACATACGCATACAAAAATGTTCAAATATTTAAACCTTTTGTAATGCAAGTGTGACTCTGAAATTCTGTAGTGCATGTGTACCACTGTCGACCTAGATTTTATCAAACGTTACAAGATTGAGTGAATCCGTGTCGTGTAACATTATGTTATATGAGATCAGGACCTAATTCTTGCTAGGTCTTACAACTTCATACTAGCTCGTATCAGTAACCTGTAACCACTATACAAAGTCTTATCAATTCATACTGAATGGCCATAGTAGATTCTTATGACAGTTGTGAGATGAGCATAACACACACACACAAGGTTGATCGCACCTTTAAAATTTGGTAATAGATACGGTAAGCCAAACATGAATTACACTGCTTCATACAGCTGTTTCGTCCTTCTAGGACTCATCAGTGATGTTAGGGGCCAAAAGTTGGATTTCTTGACTCAACTACTGTTGAAATAGAGGGACAGGTGTGTAAAACACCTTAATTTATGAATCTAAGTATTTAGAGGAGTACTGATTAATTAATGAATAGTACAAAGTTGTATGAAGGTTGTTTAAAGATAGTGTCAAGAGAAGCAGCCATTTTTTCCTCCAATAAATTGTGGTCAACAGTGTGAATTTCCATTCGTAGTTATTTTAAGATATCACAGGTGTGAAAGGAGCTTAACTGCTTTACCAAAATAGAACTTTAAATCTTATAAACTGTCATTTTACCCAATAGGAACAATAACTTAATGTTTAGTATATTACAGAAATTATGATAGATGATTTAAAGGTCTTTATGCCAGATTTCATTTCAAATTATCAACAGAAATTATAACCTTCATCTGGAAGATAGAACGGCAGCCAGCAGCCGAACCCTGGGGTGATGAAACGTTTATTTTGAATTTACCCCCGATGTTCACTGGGAAACATACTGGTTAAATAATAGCATCAATTACCATGATTCTTGTTTATGTTTATGCCATCCCTACATATCCTTTTGAAGCAAAAAAATTCAAACAGATTTGTCCTATAAAAAATATCGGTGGTCAGGTGGTCGGGTGGTGCAGTGGATAGTGCACTTGCCTTTCACCAAGGCAGCCGTGGTTCGATTCCCCGATCAGACGTGAAAATGTATGGGGTTATCTGCCCGACCACGTGGGTTTTCTTCGGGTGATCTGGTTTCCTCCTACACTAAGACACCCCCCAAACGCTAACATTCAAGCTAACTTCAAGTGATTGATATAAGTTGTAATAAATTGTTTCATAATTGTTGTAAAACAAATGAAGTTTATATTTACTGTTTTTCCTCAATAATTCCATTCAAACTATACAATTGGATCACATTTAATTTCAAGAGGACCCTATTTCTGACACATGAAGTGTTAGCAATGTGGGAACTAAACAAACATGTAAAGACGTGTCCTAAGTACAAAAACCTTACTTATAGTGTAACAGGGGCATTATATACATCAGATACGGTACCATAGTTGTGCTTGTCAGAAATGGATTGATAACGGGTATATATTGCTATAAATTACAGTAACAGGGGCATTATAATCATCAAATACGGTATCAGCGTTGTACGTGTCAGAAATGGATTGATAACGGGTATATATTGCTATAAATTACAGTAACAGGGGCATTATATACAACAAATACAGTATCAGCGTTGTACGTGTCAGAACTGGATTGATAACAGGTATATATTGCTATAAATTACAGTAACAGGGGCATTATAATCATCAAATACGGTATCAGCATTGTACGTGTCAGAACTGGATTGATAACGGGTATATATTGCTATAAATTACAGTAACAGGGGCGTTATATACATGAAATACGATATCAGTGTTGTACGTGTCAGAACTGGATTGATATCAGGTATATATATTGCTATAAATAACAGTAACAGGGGCGTTATATACATCAAATACGGTATCAGTGTTGTAGGTGTCAGAACTGGACTGATATCGGGTATATATTGCTATAAATTACAGTAACAGGGGCATTATAATCATCAAATACGGTATCAGCATTGTACGTGTCAGAACTGGATTGATAACGGGTATATATTGCTATAAATTACAGTAACAGGGGAGTTATATACATCAAATACGGTATCAGTGTTGTACGTATCAGAACTGGACTGATATCGGGTATATATTGCTATAGGCCAAATCAATCCATTAGCCTTATACACCAGTGTGTATGGTAAAACTTACTCTATGTGACCACTTTTTCTTCAATGTATACATCTATACCAGGATATTTAGCTCAGTGAAATAACCATGCTTCATGGGTTACAAGTTCTAGATTCACCCAGAGTTAATTTTGCGCTTCTCAGTATAAAATACTAAACTAAATTTGCTGTCGAAATTGGCTGTAATGCAAGTTCATCAATGAAGGCTGAAATGGGCGAAAGTTCAACTTTGATGAATATTTCTTCCTCCATAACATTATAAAGTTATAATCTCAAATTTAATGCAAAGACATTCTGAATTCCAACTCTTTTACTAGACTAAATGAACAAGAGGCCCAATGGGCCTGCATCGCTAACCTGTTATTAATCTAACACTTGTAATCTTAAGATTTCATAAGAACCTATTAAAAGATTTAAACATATGACGCCTCTGACCTTGATTGTCGAACAAGGACATTAGATTGAAAGTGGATCAAGGTCATTCATTTGAACTAACATGGTAATCCTTCATCCCAGCATGCTACAGGCCCAATTTCAGTACCCTGGCCCTTTTGCATATTGAAAAGAAGTCACTTGAAGATTTTACGACATTTGACCCTGTGACCTTGAAATTTGGTCAAGGTCATTCATTTGAACAAACTTGGTAGTCCTTGATCCCAGCATGCTACAGGCCTAATTTCAGTACCCTGGCCTTTTTGTTTATTGAGAAGAAGTTGTTTGAAGATTTTACGACATTTGACCCCTGTGACCTTGAAAGTGGGTCAAGGTCATTCATTTGAACAAACTTGGTAGCCCTTCATCCCAGCATGCTGCAGACCCAATATCAGTACCCTGGGCATTTTGGTTATTGAGAAGAAGTTGTTTGGAGATTTTAAGACATCTGACCCCAGTGACCTTGAAAGTGGGTCAAGGTCATTCATTTGAACAAACTTGGTAGCCCTTCATCCCAGCATGCTGCAGACCCAATATCAGTACCCTGGGCATTTTGGTTATTGAGAAGAAGTTGTTTGGAGATTTTAAGACATCTGACCCCAGTGACCTTGAAAGTGGGTCAAGGTCGTTCATTTGAACAAACTTGGTAGCCCTTCATCCCAGCATGCTGCAGACCCAATATCAGTACCCTGGGCCATTTGGTTATTGAGGAGAAGTTGTTTGAAGATTTTAAAGACATCTGACCCCAATGACCTTGAAAGTTGGTCAAGGTCATTCATTTGAACAAACTTGGTAGCCCGTAATCCCAGCATGCTACAGGCCCAATATCAGTACCCTGGGCCTTTTGGTTATTAGGAAGAAGTTGTTCGGGCAGGTGAGCTAAAAATTATCCTTGACCGAACTGTTTCACATTCAGCTGACAATACGTACCCTAACAATGCTTATGAGTTTTGGTGCAAGTTTGAAGGACACATTATTGACAGGATCTAGGTTATTTAAAGCTTGGTCAGCTTATTTTACTGCAATTATAAACAAAAGGGCCAAGTGAGCTAAAAATAGTATGCAATATGTTTTCTGAAGAAAACTTAGAAATGATCAGAGCAACATTCTAGATATGGAATACAAAGTTCATTTTGTGAAATTTAATTTTCACATTTACATGCAAAAAAATAGTTTACGCTGTGTTTAAAGTTGTGGTTTCAAGTTTATTAGCTAGTTATGCAGTGCTTAAACTCCTGTAATGTAACTAAGTAACTGTGATGTTATGAAAAAAGGATTTTTAAATTTTTATAAAATATTCACAGAAATCTATATGGTATATTAATTAGTGTTATGCTGCCTGGCTAATTTAATTCCATGATTAAATCTACGCTTAATGATCAAACGTTAAAAGGGTCAAATGAGACTTACATAAAGCAGATATTTAATATATCTGGTAAATTATTGTATAGTATTATCAAATGACAATCCATTTATTTTCAGCTCGCAGGACGTAAATTCATTAGTCTCTTGGCAATATGAAACCTCATTAAAGTGAGATTAATAAACTTGCCAGTAATAACACTTATTGATGTGTAATAAAAACACCAAGGGTCGTAAATCAATATCTATATTGTGTATATTAACCTGAACAATACAGACGTTAATCAAATATTTATAAACAAATCATAAACCCAGTGATTCCCTCCAATAACGTCAAAGTAAACAAATACCCAAATCATGTTTTCTGGGGCTGGGAAACCATACCAATTTTTATTTTAAAACTGGATAATCAACTTTTAGGAAAGGATTTCATAACCAATATTAGTTTCCTATCCCTTGATTGTAATTACTGCATGATATTGGTTTTTATGATTTGCTTTCTGAATACCTTAGTGAAAGGTCCTGTTTCATAACCAAACTATCATGATAATTAATATATTCAGGCATTCATGTAATTGAAAAAGTTCATGTCAAAATGGTTCTTTATTGAAATTAGCCAAATTGTCCATGTGATATTCTATATCAATGTATCAATGTATTATATCAAGGTAAGTTAACGTACATAAAATTGATAATCAAAATTAGAAACAATCCTATCATAGAGTGCCATTATTCCCAGTGATTTGCATTTAGCTCAATTTAGACTATGTTGCTGACTTTGGATAAGACACTGAAAAGAATTCTATGTCATATTAATTTTTACCCTAATTGCAAGGGGAGACAATCACAAATTCAAATATCTTGTTATTTTTACGACAGGTAACCAATTAAAAAAAAAAAAAAAAAAATGTTGTTGCTTCTTTGAAGTTAAATCCTTGTTAATATGCTGTATGAAGGACAGTAAAAAAACCTTTGTATTCGTGAAAATGAAATGAACAACAGTATGAACATTGGCATCCCTATGAAAAAAATCAATGACTACTGCCTCCCTAGCTACCTCCCACAAATATTTTTTCCACAGTATAATGACTTAACCCAGATCCCTTTTGTACAGTGATTTCAATTCAAATTCAACGGACACCCTTAGAACTGATAATGTTGTCGTACAAGTAACTGGTACCCTGTGGTGTATTACGAAATATCACCATTCTCTCCGAAATATTGATCTGGTTTCATATGTATACAGCCTATAAAGAAATTGAGATCACTGTATACAGTAATTTCATCATATTGTTTAGGACCAATGGCTAGGGATTCAAACGGCGAAATTCCATAGATATGATATGAGTGATCGTAAATTCTATTTACTAATATAATAGCCTTTTCTGTTATTTAACCCTTTACAGTTTTTCTACTGAACTGAGTTAATCAATATCGAAGTCCAGGACCCTGTGTTTTATCACGATTTGTCAGTTTAATGTACACCTACGTCAAATATTTTAAACTAACTATATTTTGAAGGTAATCAAATTTCATTTTTATATTTATGTGTGCTACCCTGACGACCGTTTATTTCTAGTACAGGACATGTAAACAAAAATTGAGATTTAATCATTGTGAAAATATCACATAATAAAATTTTACTTAAATTGTCAGTAACCTAACAATGCTTTATATTTAGCAGTCTAGAGCAATTCAAAACAGAGATTTTAATGTACCCAGTAGATGCGTTTATAAAACCATAATTTTGAAAAAGATTAAGATCGTTATAAAAGGTGGTAATAAACAGTTCATGTTATTTGTTTGAAATAAAGATAGCTCTCTGATGAATTGCTTTAAGGCAGACAGTTCCATCATTTCTCAGCTAACTGCTGTGGCATTTATTTCTTCTGTCATAGAAAATTACACATTGCAAGCTATTTTAGTGAGTTGGGATTTTTTTTACATTAATCCCAGTAATGTTGATGAAAAGAACTTAACAGACATCACAAGTATCATGACTGGCAGCACAATGGATATTATTAGCTCCCTATCTTATGGTCAAGACGTTTGGAGTTCAAATTATTGCCCCAAATTTGTTTTTCTTTTGTGAAAAAGGGCATTTATAAATTATTTGATAAATAATTTATTCCATATATAAATATATATACATTATAATATGACTCTTTGCTATAGTAAATGGGCATGCAACTCCAAGTCAGAAAATGCTATATAAATTGGAACTCTTCTTTGTTGGAGAATCAACCTGTACTTGAAGCTACCTTAAAGAACACTACAGAAGGAATTAGATATTAGGTCATAGTATTTAAGCTATTTCGTATTATTTGCTTTGAATTTAAGAATCACACTGAAAGACAAATACTGACAACAAAGTACAAGTATTTGTATTTACTTTACCTGTAAGATAACACTGTTTGTACCCTAGATCCTATTCAACTACAATGCACCACATAAATGTATGCCAAAGTTTTGGGGCGATAGGTATTTAATGCAATAGGCCCTGGGTGTTTGTCCAAATTTTGTTCAGGAGAAAAAGATTTTTGAAATTTGAATTACTTTTAAGGGAAAATAAATGAAATAAAATCAAAAGTGTTATTTCTGTTTGTAAACTATTGTAAATGTTATCCCCTGCCCAGGGTAATACAATTTATACTTTTGAAGTTTTGATAAAGCACATTCATTTGACATTTCTATCTATAAAGATGTATTTCTGCGTCTAAATACCGTAAGAATCTTTTTGTTTTAATTGTCCATTTGCCCCTTTTGGCCCCATCCTAGCCCTATGGGACCAAAATCGATTTAATTTGCTCTTCCAACATAAGGGTGATCCCATCAGGGTTGAAAAAAAATCCATTCATTGGTTCTTAAGAAGATTCTAGCCAAAAATGTAAAAAGTTTCTCCATGACAGATGTAAACAGATCACAACAAGTTACTTGATCTAAAAACAAATATTATTTTTCTGACATTTTTCATAGCTGGTCATATAATAACATGAAAGTAAAACCGAGAATACTGTTAGGTGTTCAGAATGTGTTGTCGTTTCGTAATTGATGATTTGGTTAAATGCATTAAAGTGTTTCAATCAATTGTCAGACAATTGATTTGGGAGCTAACCCAAATTGTATGGATTTGTATTTTAGAATCAAGCATATATTGGCTATATTCACCTCCAAGTTTTAAAACCTATTTTTCATACACTTTCTGTTCTCTCGTCAAGTAAAGCTGCCTCAATAACATTGCTTATTTTAGGCAGATGCTATATAAGGAGATACAAAAGATGTATGAATAGAAAACAATACAACAGGTGGTAGCGTAATTAAAATCTCTTAATCAACTCTGATATTTTTTATGCTTTTTCACTGGAGGTGCTTCTCTAAATGATAGATTATCAATTGATCATCCAAATAACACTCACTGAGACATGTAAAGGCTCAGATTTCTTAAGTGGAGGAGAAGCTCTTCATGACACGGTGTAAAGTCAGAGTGAAGTATAATATAGTGTTATAGGAGGTGTTAAGTCAGAGTGAAGTATAATATAGTGTTATAGGAGGTGTAAAGTCAAAGTGAAGTATAATATAGTGTTATAGGGGATGCTAAGTCAGAGTGAAGTATAATTTAGTGTTATAGGAGGTGTTAAGTCAGAGTGAATTATAATATAGTGTTATAGGGGATGCTAAGTCAGAGTGAAGTATAACATAGTGTTATAGGAGGTGTACAGTCAAAGTGAAGTATAATATAGTGTTATATGAGGTGTTAAGTCAGAGGGAAGTATAATATAGAGTTATAGGAGGTGTTAAGTCAGAGTGAGGTATAATATAGTGTTATGGGAGGTGTTAAGTCAGAGGGAAGTATAATATAGTGTTATATGAGGTGTTAAGTCAGAGTGAGGTATAATATAGTGTTATATGAGGTGTTAAGTCAGAGGGAAGTATAATATAGAGTTATAGGGGGGGTTAAGTCAGAGAGAAGTATAATTTAGTGTTAGAGGAGGTGTTAAGTCAGATAGAAGTATGATATAGTGTTAAAGGAGGTGTTAAGTCAGATAGAAGTATGATATAGTGTTATAGGAGTTGTTAAGTCAGAGTGAATTATAATATAGTGTTATATGAGGTGTTAAGTCAGAGTAAAGTATAATATAGTGTTATGGGAGGTGTTAAGTCAGATAGAAGTATGATATAGTGTTTATGATATAGTGTTATAGGAGTTGTTAAGTCAGAGTGAAGTATGATATAGTGTTTATGATATAGTGTTATAGGAGGTGTAAAGTCAGAGTGAAGTATAAAATAGTGTTATAGGAGGTGTACAGTCAAAGTGAAGTATAGTATAGTGTTATAGGGGATGCTAAGTCAGAGTGAAGTATAAAATAGTGTTATAGGAGGTGGTAAGTCAGAGTGAAGTATGATATAGTGTTTATGATATAGTGTTATAGGAGTTGTTAAGTCAGAGTGAATTATAATATAGTGTTATAGGAGTTGTTAAGTCAGAGTGAAGCATAATATAGTGTTATAGGAGTTGTTAAGTCAGAGTGAATTATAATATAGTGTTATAAGAGGTGTTAAGTCAGAGGGAAGTATAATATAGAGTTATAGGGGGTGTTAAGTTAGAGTGAAGTATAATATAGGGTTATAGGGGGTGTTAAGTTAGAGTGAAGTATAATATAGTGTTATGGGAGGTGTTAAGTCAGATAGAAGTATGATATAGTGTTTATGATATAGTGTTATAGGAGGTGGTAAGCCAGAGTGAAGTATAATATACTGTTATAGGGGGTGTTAAGTCAGTGTGAAGTATAATATAGTGTTATAGGAGGTGTTGAGTCAGAGTGAAGTATGATATAGTGTTTATGATATAGTGTTATAGTGATGTGGAAATCACTTCTATTAAGTCAGGTGGTGAATATTCAAGTAGACGTCAGAAGCAGGGTAAGGTTTGTTCAGGTGTTTAAATAGTAAAAACGACAAATTTAAATCCTCAATGGAAAATATCGTTAAGATTTATTTTACAAATTCAATGCAGCTTTTTAGAACACAAACAAATGTACTGCTACTTGAAACCACATATGACAAAAATATTAATAACAATTTTAAAAAGTTAACTCTTTATGACAACTTTAAACTTCAAACATTAACTCTTTCAGAGTATAGAAATTATAATGTCAGTTGAAAATAAACATAACTGAATATGTGAAACGCTTTGTATGCCATTTAATTTATCAGTGTAAACAAGGTTTACAAAACAAGTTATTTTTTTTTATAGATATCTTTGTTTAATGTGTATGAACAATCATGTACTTATGAATAATGTCATATATGTCTTGTCTTGTAAAAAAAACCACTTTCCAATGAAGAAGATCAGGGACTTGAGTGTAGACGGAGAGAGGGTAGGATAGAAAGAAGCTGTGAGGAAGTAAGTGTAGACAGTAGTAGATAAAGACATACCCGGGCCCCCATACTACTCATGGATGATTGACTTGCCTGCCTACTATGGCCACGTCGCGGCGTCTGAAACCCACCACGATGTTCCCCCTCGTCATCAGAACCTGCAAAGAAAAAAAATAGATTTTGTTATTTGACTCCGAAGAACTATACCTGCATGTAGGTATCTCTCCGACAACATTTGGTTATTTGTATTTAAGGATCCTTGTTCAACTGTAAGCAAAACAACATCCTCGGTAATCTAGGGGTTACGCTCACTTTCAGTCACTTGTACATTTTCACAGTGACAAATTACAACCTTTAAACTGATACTATAAGTGGCTTATTTTCACATTTGAAAAGTTTGTCCGTTATATGTCAATAATTTCACTTCATATCACATTTTACATTGACAAATGGCCCGCAACATTTAAGAGAAATGCAATGCAGTGGTACATTGTTTTTCATCAGAGATTATTGGAATATTGTTAGCTGGATTTTTTTTCCCGTTTCTCAATACCAAAAGTTTGAAAAGGGTGGCTGTGGGGCTAGTACTTATGTTACTAAACTGTTACAAATTGTATAACAGTAAAACTTAAGAGACTAAGTCCAAAAAAGTGATCTCTTGACCCATTTACCCCTTAAGACACATTTGAACTCTTCCAATTCAAAGGTTTGAATAGTTCATTGTGAAATTTCAGGGGTGAATGAGTTATGAAATCAGATTGCATGAGGTCATAAGTAGGTTAGAGTTAACATATTTCTTAAATTTATTTAATTTTCATATCAATCAATATTTCAGCGTAAATGTGCACACTTTTTGACACCTTGGATCTTAACTTTTGATCATCAAACATGTTCATGCAAGCTGTGGCAACTTAACAAATCCATAATTGAAAGGGTTAAAAGCCAGTGAGACATTGTGTAACTATTAGCAGCTGAATCTGTCTGGGTAAGGGGTATATGTTTATTACAAAACTACACGAAATCATTACAAAATAGCGCAGAAACTCCGAGGACAATTATCAATACACATATCTCCGCCATTATACATACCATATTAGCACGTAGTACGGTGACTTTAAATTCCAAATTTTAAATCTTCCTTGTAAATAACACTTACTGACATATTAAGAGCAGACTGTTGGGACTTTTATCCTACCAAATGTTATA
This sequence comes from Mizuhopecten yessoensis, assembly GCF_002113885.1. Lineage (NCBI taxonomy): Eukaryota > Metazoa > Mollusca > Bivalvia > Pectinida > Pectinidae > Mizuhopecten > Mizuhopecten yessoensis. Next base: position 566,602 of record NW_018408567.1, read on the forward strand.
TAATCTAATGCATATCTGTTGTTATACAATGTGACTTAAGTGATTACAACACTGGTCTCGCACATAAAGTTACAATATATCCAAGTCTCCCGTATTCTGGAGGGAGGCCCAAAACTTCATACATCCAGCTTTTGATTTTTGATTTCAGCAGATGAGATCGCTGTGGCTTAATTATAACCTGGGACACAGCTTAACCTAAACCGAAACTTGTTAATCCTTAAGAGCATTCTTAACTTGAATATTCATCAGTTTCGCATTTCGTTTCCAAAATTCTACAGTCAGATTATATAACAATTCATCATGCCTCCACAAAGCAACAGCTTTTTGGTCGATTTTTGTCACAAGAATAGCACTACAGTGCTAATGTTATGTTACATGTATATGAGTCTTTAAATAAAGCTTCTTGAATTTTGAGGTTTGTCTTGGTTTCTCTTATGAGTATACATTCTTCATAACCTGGACACTTGATATTGGGAATCGGGTTATCCATACCAAATTAGTGCCCCCTAGATGGGCTCCATGGGGGTTAGGAACATTGATAATGGCAAGAAGGAATGTATTAACATAAATTCATAAATATTTTCCTAATTGACTGATTGTTTAAGGGAATATAACCCTTGAACATGTTTGCCAACTTTTTGAAATTTCCATGGGGGAGATTATGTGTGCTCAGAATTAAAAGCATAAACAATATGTGTGTATGTACACCCCAGAAGAAAATAACACTTATATGGCATCTTTTGAGCTGTTCTTTCAAATGAAATCATCAGATCTTAGAAAAATAGGAATAGTTAAGCACATTTACAGGTTGAAAATGCACAATTTTCGGGTCCCAAATCGGGAGTCTCCCTTCTAAATAGAGAGGGTTGGCAAGTATGCTTGAAATCAATCTGTTTTAGAGAGCTGAGAATGATCTTAAAGTTATAAAATAATATATGTAACTATGGGATATTTTTTGTTTCAATTACCACTCCAGCATGACTCTAGACACCTTTATGACAAATTTTCCTCAAAATTTCATTTGGATTTTTTTTACACAAACCTTAAAAATCTATGCATTAAATGTTCATGGCATTATCAACTGCTCGCAAAAGGCACAAACAGTTTTTCTTTCAATGATTTTGAGATTTTTTTTTATATTGATTCTAGCGATAATGTGACAATGAAATGTGACATTGCAATTGACATTTAAAAGCCGGAAACAGTCGTGGGCTGGCGTTTGTTATTATGATGGAAACAGTCGTGGGCTGGCGTTTGTTATTATGATGAATATACATATGTACTTAAATCTACATTTTGATGACCTTTTTTTTCAATAAAGCTGCGATTTCTTATCGGTGAATTTGATTATCGTTTCTCTGTGCAGCCAATCCTAAAAGTTGTACTCACCTACAAATTCATTCTTAATTAATGAAGTTCTGATGGGCGTCATAGAATATTTATATTTATGTTGATTGTTCATCAATATACCAATAGCTGATCATGAAGGCAACAAGTTACGATAGTCAATACATTATAAGTACGGTCCAATACCTACAAACATGTGTGGGATGTAACGATCTGTTCAATTAATTAACAGCTAGATGACATATTTAGTCTAATAGATTTTATACTGACTCTACAGAAATAATGGTATTTTCATTATTTCTGTTGGTTGGAAATAATTTTGAATCACAGGACATTATACAGTAAATCTTCAATATAACGCCTCTCTTTTCTTTTTCCACCTCAATTATCGCCAATATTTTCAAGATTCTGTCTTCCTTTTTTCTTCATAAATACTTAAATTTATACCTCTTCTTCAAGAAATCGCCAAGCTCAGTGACAATATGCCAAAATGATGATGGGAAAAATGGTGACATATATGACGGTTTTGCTGTACTTTATTTCTGCATTCAAGATTTTGAAAATATCACTGATTCAAGTTAAGACTGGATCCGACTGAAATTGGGGTGTGTAATTTTAACAATTGAGTTCTAGCCCATGAGTAGGAAACAAGGAAAATGAAGAAATTTTAGCACACTGACTCCTTTGAGCCCCACCCTACAGCCTTTGGGGGGTAGGACTGGCTCAAAATTTGGCTCAAAATTTTCAAAGTATCAAACTGTCAACTCAAGGTCATAATTCCAATCAAGTTATTAACATGTAATATTCAAAGTATCATTTGCCATTAAAAACCATAATAAATTTTGCCCCCCCCACCCTCCTTCCCCAGGGGCTAAACGTTGAGACCCTAGGGTCATAAACCTTAAGACCCTTCTAACTGGGGGTCAGTCAGGGCTCATATGTGCATACTATCAAACTCCTACCTAACACTGATAATGCTAACCCAAATTGAATTACTTCAAATGGAAATTAAACAAATGTTGGTCCAAAATGTGATTTCCCTATATAAACTATAGTAAAGTTTCCCCCCTCCCCAGGGGGAAACGTGAGACCCCAGGGTCAAAAAATTCACAATTTTGGTAAAGCACCTGAAGACCCTTCCATATATGAAGAGTATTTGATTCTATCATATCTGGGTCTTGAGAATAAGAGATTATTATATTGAGATACTATAGTAAAGTTTACCCCCTCCCCAGGGGGAAACGTGAGACCCCAGGGTCAAAAAATTCACAATTTTGGTAAAGCACCTGAAGACCCTTCCATATATGAAGAGTATTTGATTCTATCATATCTGGGTCTTGAGAATAAGATTTTTGAAATTTTAGTCAATTTGACCCTTTTTGGCCCCAGCCAAAAATACAATTTTTATAGGACTTCATTTCTCAAAGAATATCAAAATCAGAAGATTTTGCCTAATTGTAACATTTACAAAACATCTCTTGTTTTTAACTATTTAAACTAAATAATTATTTTTTAAATTAACTAGCCCAAAGTATTTTCGCTTAACACATACCGAAGATACTTTGAATTGCAATCAAATTCACATGGCCATTCTATAAATACACATTACTAGACCTTTGGCCGATATTCAAAGACTTGTGCTATTTTACGCTGTGATCAATTTCAAAGTTGAAGTGTCATTTAAAAGACCATTATCATTGACCCATTAAGTCACTTGTGCATACTAAATGCGTGTCGGTTTTAAATATTTACACAGTATTATTTACAAGAACTGAGGTATTGTACTAAATCTAATTCAAATCTCCATATACATGTATACACAAATGACGGTTAAATTTGACCCATTATGAAATCGCGACCCTGTGAGGCTGTTTTTACGGGTTGCTAAGCTTTGCTAGAAAATAGAAGGCTATCCCTTGAGAGGCGTATTATACACTCATGAACAACGTCATTAATGATTAGGTAAAACCGTAATCTGGGATTACGAAACAGTCTCAGACGATAAAATTAATACATTTCTCTTGGAAATCAGTCTGAATTTTACAAAACAGTCAATATTTAAAACATGTGTCAAACATACTTTTAGTGTGGATGGAAAATTATTTGCAGTGCTAACCAACGACAAGAAACGAAGACTGTCATACGATACAGAGCTGACGGATCAGTATCTTGCAGATGACAACAATTTTAGGAACTAAGAGACAGATTCTACGGAACTGTGTGAAAAGTATTATTATTGAGTGCGAGATCGGTATCTGACTATAGGCTCGCGTACATGTATACGTGTGGCCGCCAGAGATTGACTCCTCTGGTTCTACCGATCAATATGATTTTGAAGTGTGTTCACGATGTGTCACTGATATGTCTGTGTATTTGGAAGGTATGCTGTGGATATTTTTCTCTAAAATGTATTCCGGTAAGTTTTGTACGATAGTGTAACGCTCCACTGAAGAAAACTAACGGCTTTTTTCTGTACTTTAATGTCAATTCAAGATTCTTTGTGTCAATTTTGATGTTGTTGATATTATGAAATGTACGTTTTATGTCATATTCGTTGGAATACATCTAAATAATTTTATATTACGTTTTCTTCATAATGTGAAACAGTCCGGAAGGGTGTCTGATCGTTTTTCTAATTAATCTATTTAAAATCCGGAAAATTAAGCCTCTTGCTTAATATATTACTGTACTACTTCCGGTTGTTTT
>NW_018408567.1:575368-599259 GCF_002113885.1 Mizuhopecten yessoensis
AAAAAAAAAAAAAAAAAAAAAAAAAAAAAAAAAAAAAAAAAAAAAAAAAAAATATTTAAAACATTATAAAAACCCAATCATACTTTTGATATATAACTGAACATTCAAATTCAGACTTGTGTAAAAATTTGTCTATGATCTTAATGAAAAATTTCAACACATCCTTTTAGAATTCTCCCTCCTCCTCTGTAACACCTTCTTAATAAAAAAATAAATAAGAAAATATCAATTTCTATATTATCAAGAAGTTTTTTTATCACATAATGTACTGTGTTATCCAACTGTGTTATCCAGTGAATATATCCATGTCATATTTTTTGGCATATTAACCCATGTAATATGACCTATCAGCTATGTGATTGGTTGTAAGTTTCACTTGTTTCAATTGTGACGTCACGCCTAGGACAAGTACATGATGTCACAGACTTACGCACTGAAGTCAAAATGGTGGCATTTTACATTTCAAGGTTGCATGAAGATTGTCGTTTTACACGAATAAATGCCACAAATCTGGATTATGTGATAAAAATGATCTTTCACTCGTTTTCATTCCATATGAAATTAATGAAACTCGTCACAAATTTTTCATTTTAGCTCGACAGAGGCTCGCTACATTGAAAAATTCTTAGACTTGTTTCATAAATCTCATATGAAATGGAAACTCATGTAAGATCCGATATGTACAAAACATTTGGAGTGAAAATGCAAAGAATTCCTCAATGCTGTAAATTACATTACATAAGAGGGGCTAGTGAAGCTCCCTGTCTGATCCCCCCCAGGTGAACCTCCTTGTATAAATAGTATGCAGCACTATGTAGCTCTATGTAGCACTATTGCACAAAGTTGATACTTTTTGTTCAATGCTTATATATATACCTATTAATAACTACATTTCAGCATTATATTTAAAATAGGGATCATTGTTTTACACAATTTACGAGTTACAGAATATATATACATAGAATCTGTAATTGATGTTGTATTCTGTTTGGGGAGGACTAAAATACAGCGATATTAGTTAATTAAATATATTTTTAATAAATCTTTTCATTTTTTAATATTTTTTTGAGAAACTTGGCCCCAGACCCAATAAGCTTATGGCAAGAAACAAACATAACATCTTATAGAGAAACATATTTTCAGAAATATTTTTATCTGATATTTTTTTCTCAAGAGTTCAAAGTGAAGATTGAATAGACAAATGTAAGACCTATAAAGTCTATTTCCAGCAGAAAGTTCTAGATTTTACCACAGCCAAACATGATGTAACCATAACACACATACAATGTACAGGCCCTAGGGACAGACTATACCTGGCTGGAATGGTTAATTACTACTCTCAGCCCACACAACCATACGTATTGTTAGCTTTACGAGAATGTGCATTTTTTGCTTCTTTTTCAGAAATACTCCGAATAGGTTTGAAAGTAATATTTTTCACAAACTGGTACCATAATCACATACAAATATTTGTAAAATGTACCAAAAACCTTAAATGAAAAGAATAAAAAAAAAATCATTTTTTTTTCTTTCTCTTAAATTTTATTTTATTTCCTGTAAAGCTGACTATAGGAGTGGAACAATCTAACACTGACTTTTAAAAGTCCACTATTGACCAAACAAACAGATCTATGGGGCTATGTACATGATTTTAATTGTTGGTAAAGTCCATTACAGTGTTACAGTTTACGTATAGTATACACTTTAATTAAATAGTGTGTCAACATCACGATATTCAAGAAATTCTAAATCGGTCGGGTGACAGTTTTTGACCTGGAATATGTTAATCTGAGGATGGTTATTTTTATTCAAGTAATGTTCACCAATATATCATATTAACATTTTATATCTAAATTACGACATTTTCATTAAGTCATGTGTGTTTTATGGAAACCCTATATACTATCAATTATCATATCTTTTCAAATCGCTTCTGGATTGAAATTTACCAGCGGCGGTATATTACCCATACATATACTCTATTCAAATTATTTTTACATAATTTTCTCACTAATTTACTTTTAATTCTCACAACAAAAAGCATCAGTGCCTGCAGTACTCACAAAGACATCACAATGCAAAACATGGTGAGGATAAGACCATGAAATTTATATCCCAATAATAAATCTATTTTTACAGTATGTTAACTTCGATAAATCGTAAGATATGTAAAACAGTGGAAATAGTCATGATCAATCGTGTGTTGTCAACAGCGACAATGGACATGAGATGTATGTCATAGCATTCAAGATGGCAACCTCAATATGTTTCAAATTCAATTTTTTGTAAATTAAATCTTCAATATGCAACAAACGACCTGTCAAATCTAACTGAAATGAGGAGATTTCTCTGAAATCAATTATATAATGTAAAATATTGCCAGAATCAACGAAAACTCATTTCGGTACCAGTACACCCAATGGCAATTATCTCATAAAAAAAATCTGAATAATTAGATCAATAATCATCCGATCTCCTGAACAGATGATACAATATATTGTCGTATGACTTGGCTTAGATCTGTATCAGCTGTTTCCTCTATTAAAAAAAAGAGGGATGTCTCAAAGGGGGTGGTCTCAAAAACAAAAAATCACGTAAAGTCACATATTTTATGTTTTTACTTCAGCAATTTTGATTGAGAAGTGTAACGAAGTACGATAATAATTTCCCCAACCCTAGAGTTCTTTAAACATTCCACGAGGGACAGGAAAGTATCAGAATTAAGTTTGACTGTGTTTCTGTTTATACAGAAATTCTAATTTACCATAATTATAAGTATCTGTACAATATATACATTAAAATACTGTAATTCATTCAAAAATGATGATTGATTGAAATCATGTTTTTTAATATTACACCAGTAAGGGATTATGAAATATTATAATCAAAATCAATATCATATACCAAATGCATCTATCAGAAAAATCAAAAATGGTTGTCTTAATTACATTTATAAAAAAAAAAAAAAAATGGGGGGGGGGGGGGGGGGATAAACGAAACAGAAACATTTTGTGCCTTTTTTCCTGAATTCCACAAACAAATATCCGATCTGAAATTGGGCTGTGATTTCTAAAATATGCTAGTCCTTACCTTGGACTTGACTGGAATTCTTGTGCGACTTTTTTCCTTTCTTTTTCCTGAATAAGCCAGACACTTTAGCAAGACCGGCTTCAATTTGCAGTGCCATGCTTATTGTAATTGACTGATAACACTTGTTAAGTTACAAATCCATCAGATCTATGTCGAAATATCCAAACACGAATTCCGGGTGATACCAAACGGTAAGTACAAATCCAAACAGGAGGTACTCGTAGGGGATTTCCTATCACAGTGGCACTGATAACATGGATATATGTTGAGATCTAACGTCTTGTTGTCCAGTAGTAGAAATATATAGAATATAGGTCAAAAATAAACACTAGAAACCTGAATTATAACTTAAATAACCTGAGTATACACAACAAACCTGAGTTAAACGTTACGGTATCACAGAATTAAATCTCTGTTACATCTCTGACATTTTACACACGTTTCATACAAGTGGAGTATAATATTTCCGAAATTTCCATAAAAGACTGTACACTCTATTAAATTTGCCACCGGTAGTGCCCTACATAGATCTACATGTCTATTACTGTCCGGTCATCCATCCACTCAGATAGAACTGACCACCAGAATAGTAATTGTAAGTCTTGTCCAGTTAAACTATAAGCCGACTTGTAATGAAATCCAGGTAGATGACCAGTAGCTTTGTAAGTTTTGTCGAGCAAGCTGACTGCAGTTCTAGGTCTTGTTTCATAAGTTTACTGCCAGGTACAGCAAGATGTCCAGTGGTCTTGGTCAGTAATGTCTGACCACTAGTCAGACTTTAAGTCTGGCTGTGTAATAATAATCAGTCTATATATCTAGGACCAGGTAACAGAGTGTAACTGTTTACCATTAGGCCGCATTGATCTGTCCTGGATCTATCAGAGTGTACATGTGTTGTTAGTATACACACCCATGTTTAAACACGCAGTCACAATCACTACTCACAGAAATCACAGGTATATATATATAGTGTATATAACACTTAGAGATCACCCCATGCTATTAATAGAATGACACATGGTGCCGGCCCATCGAGTCAAGTTGACCCCTATGATATTTACATATTATAAGGTCAACACTCATGGCCTATATTTACTTGACTACATGTTTTTATCTACACGAGTAGAGATCTTGTCAGATCTGATGACGTATTAGTTAAACTGTTCACAGAAATAACACTTAAACTAAGATGTGACCTGTTCAGAACACGAGGAGAATATATGAATATTCATAAGCACATGGACTGACTTACAGGTCATGACCCGACTGTTTACATCAACAAGAGTAATGCAAATCAATTATCTAGGCAACACGTGTTATAAACAAGGCATTCATTGTTTATACTCTTAATTTTAATACCTATTTATCAAATCCAAACATCCTACTAATACTGTATGTAAATTATTACTCAATATTTTCTAATGTGACTTACTTGTTCATTTATTTTAAAGAATTTAAATGTAATTATAAAATTGAATTTAATGATAAATAAACTTCAAAATGAAATAATTTTTTATACTGGTAATCACTGTTGATAGCATTTAAATATCTACAGAGGTATTAAGTGAAAGACATGATTATTTTGAAACAATTCTTTCCAAATATTTACGTCATTTTAGAATCATATTTTTGTAACTATACTTCATCTGGGTCAGGTAATATTGAATCTTCGAAATGGCACATAAACATTTCTGGTACAGGTCTCTGGAGATGGACTGTAAATGAACTAAATCTTCAGCGACTGACAGATAATGTCAGTTTCGGCTGAAATCTCCCCTACAGACCCATCAGCTGGTTAATATCAGACAAGTCACAAGGGGAATACCATATCAGACAAATACTACAATAATTTCATTTTCTCACATATAGATTGAGGGCATTTAACGGAATTAGAATTTTTTTTATTCCTGAAATATTTTTCTTACAAATATCTTTATCTTTAAATTTCAAAATCCATCTCTCAGTAGTTAATAATAATATCGTCATAATAATGTTATTGTTATTAATTAACTGATATATAATGATAAATAAATTATCTCTATGAATCAGGGCCAATAATTCAAAGCATTGTTAGCTTTACAGAAAAAAATCCAAGACATTTTTTTCTCAAATCTCTTTTATAATTAAAGACATTTTTGTGTTACTTGCCTTCAAATGTTGACTTAGAATTCAAAGAAATGTTTTATTTCTGAAGTTTTAATTTCATTATAAACAATAATATAACAAAGTAGTGTTAATTATTTTCACTGTAAGATAAATAGGCTTTAGTGATTTCTTCCTTCACAAGCCAACATTTTAACTTCACCAATGGCCACTGATCATATAGCTGGTGTTCAGTGATGACCATCCTTTCAAATAGTTGGAATTCAGGTTATAAAGCAATATCTTACACATTATGAAATAGTACCAGTGATTTGTATGAGAGTTATCTAGACCCATTTAAAACCTATAGCAATTATAATTAACCCTTTCACCACTGTTAACCAAATTAGACCCATCCAGATCAATGCATGGTAGAGTTTACTTAAGTTATATAGGGGTGAAAGGGTTAACCGATAACGCTGAATTTCCTGAGCGTTATTGATTCAATGTAGTCTTGTGTACTTTTCAGACATCAGTTATTCATATTTAACCCAGTTTAAATAACGTTCAATCAAAATGAGTTTTAAAAGATTTTATGGAGTTCAGTTCTTTGGAAAAGGAGATAAAAAAAAAATCAAATTCAAAGTTCACAAATTTATTTTGCTTCCTCAAATACATTATAATGTATAGCATGTGATAGCTAGGCCTAGTACTAAGGGTCATATTCATAATTGGATTCGAGACACATGCTTCATTAATCATTACATAAATGCATTATCATACTGATCTAGTTGCATGGCACCAAGTAAAAGTCCTATAACCAAAAGTCATTCATTTTTAGATAAAATTATTGTATTAATAATAGAATGTTTTTTCATGCCACTAATAAACTGTTTCCTTGAAGTAGACCAAGAACCTTCCCTTTTATCAAAAGTTTGATGTCTGCCAAGTTAGTACTTTAATCATGGCCTACACGGTATATTCTAGTATAAATGGGTACAATTTTATCTTTACAATTCTTTTACAAAGCTTACAGAATATGCTTATTTCAAGAATCTGAATTAAAAAATGGGACCACTTTTATATTTGCATCAAGAATATTTTAATTGTATTGTTGGATAGATATTGATTTTTTTTTGTGTACACCATACATGTCATGAGTGTGTATACCATTACCGTATATATCCTGGTAAATCCTTGTTGCACAAACTGTCATTAACTCATTCACCCCTGAAATTTCATAATGAACTATTCCAACCTCTGAATTGGAAGAGTTCAAATGTGTCCTCAGGGGTGAATGAACTAGTCTACTGTAGAAGGAGTTTCTTTTACTGGTAAAATGTTAACATTATTGGCTTTCAGCTCTTACTGATTGTCATGATCAGTCAACATTTGTTGCGCATAATTAAAATGCAAAACTTCCAGTCTTCAGCAATTATGTAATACAACAAATACATTGTATATATCAATATATTGATTCAATCTCCACTGCCTCAGACACATCAAATACATACATATGATATAGGGCCGCATATATAACAGGCTGTTGCATTCCCTGGGAAACCTTTATGGGTATACCACAGAGTACAGTCAACTTTTTTTCAAGTAAACATGACCAGTGGAAATGGTGCGGCCATTTAGCCACAACCAGCGACACGTCTTTGTAAATATCGTAATGAAACAGATTGTTAAATTCAACATAAATCAGTTTAGAGTTGATCAGATAAGAGATAAAATAAATTTTCAGTACACTTCAATGGCTTAATTCATTGCTTGGTAGGTTCGTTGTATTGGGTTTAATGTCCTATCAACAGCTAAGTTCATTTAAGGACGCAGGTTAAATTCATTCCACAATGGCATTTAACCTGGTACAATGATAATGATATTAATTTGCAGCCTTTGTGAGAAAAAGAAAATCAATAACACATTGTGTTAAATAGATTATTTGTCGTTCCATATTACAAGAGGACATTCAAAATCATGCCATGACTAATATTGTGTTTTTCCAAAAACATTTTCAATAATATCAGAACACTAAATTGTAATTACTAATTAACCCTTTCACCAGTGTAGACCATAATGGACTCATCCAGATCAAAGCATGGTAGAGTCTACTAAAGTTTTATAGGGGTGAAAGGGTTATTAAAAGGTAACACTTACCATTGTACCTGTTATAGCTGTGAACAACTTTACCGCAAAGCGTCATAATATGCCTGTCATACTTTGAATGAGCAGTTCTTTTATATCATTGAAATGATAGGATATATTTGTGAGTAATTGATGTTAAAGGAGAAATAATTCAACATACCTGGTAGATCTATTCATTGAAAGCATGTAGTATTGCATTAATAAACAAGAGGCCCATGGGCTTTAACGGTCAACTGAGTCCTACAGTATTTTTTGTTGTTGTTGAAATATGTACCAATTTGAGTAAAAAATAGTTAAGTATAACGTTAACTTAAGTTTGTCAAGACCATGAGCTGATCATTCCTAGACCGAGTTTCAGTTAAATCGGCCTATTAGAACTTGTTTTTAATTTTGAAATAGTTTTTCAAAATGGCGGCCGTGTCGGCCATATTGGATTTCTGATTGACCCGAAAAATAACAACACTTTGTCAGGACCATGAGTCGATCATTCCTACAAAGTTTCAGTTCAATCGGCCTAGCAGAACTTGACTTTAAGTTTGAAACAGTTTTTCAAAATGGTGACCGTGTGGGCCATATTGGATTTCTGATCGACCCGAAAAATGACAACACTTGGTCAGGGAGATGTCAGTAACCTTCCCATGAAATATTAATGAAATCCCTTTGCCAGTATTTCAGCTTAAGTTTAAAATGTAAAATGTTAACGGACGACGCACAACGCACAACGCACAACGACAAACGAAAGCTCAGGTGACCTAAAAAGGGGAATAACTCTATTAATTATGGTAAGATATTCGTGATTACACTCACTCCATTGATTCAGGGGACATAACTCCAATTATTATGATGAGATAATAGTGATTGATCAGTTGAAAATTGATAAAGGGCTATAACTCTGTAAATTATGGTCAGATGATGGTGGTTATTGAACTAATCTGAACTTTCAGAGTAGTTAATCTTCCAATGAAGTTTGAAGTTTATCAGTTGAAAATTACTTGAGATATTGAGTGGACACCATTTAAGAAATTGAATAAAAGGCTATAACTCAATAAATCACAATCAGATAATACTGGTTATCAAACTCTTCTGAGCTTATATGGTAACTAACTTTCCGAAGAAGTTTGAAGATGATTCGTTGAGATATTGAGCGGATACCATTTCGCCAATCGAAAAAAGGGGCATATCGCCAATCGAAAAAAGGGGCATAACTCCATAAGTATGGTCAGGTAATGGTTGTTTTCAAATTTGTCAAAGCTTTTGAAGTAATCAACTTTACTATAAAGTTTGAAATTAATTTATCCAGACATCAAGCTCATCGAGCTGACACTGTGTGTGTGTGCACCCGACCTCCCGCTCACGTGAAAACAATACATACCGCATTGATGGGCATATAAAAAGAGTTTCACATTGAAAATAAAACTTTTTAAAATATTTTTCACATCGAAAATAAAATATTCTAAAGGATTTTTTTGGCTAAGAGTTACTTCCCTTGATACAGCTTTCATGTATCATTTTGATACTGTGCATTTAAGTGCATTTGGAAAATAAGTCCCAAAATTGATTCCGTTGAATTTATTTTTGATCATAGTTTATGTAAAATTTCATTGTTTTTAAATACTAAATTTCAAACAAATGAATAATATCTATTGCAAAATATGTCTTACTTTATAATAGTATTTATGGTAGTACCTGTGTAGTACATTGTATATTTCAACCTGATGGTATGTATACTTTATCTCAGTATTGCGCAGTTAAATTGCTTTTATATACAACCCCCCATATGTTCAGAATGTCAGAAACATACGTGTTCTAGGAAAAAACATGATCATAAAATAAAATCTTCAATTTGTTTACGTAAACATACTCATGTACATATGGTTTAGTAGCAATTTATACCTTTTTATATTGCAATTATATATCTATTGTATATAGACCACAATCAACACAAAGACACAGCTGGTATTTCGGGCAGTGACGCTATATATTCTATTAAGAGACTAGGATTTTAACATAAGCAAAGAAACTGTGAACGAAAATTCAGCAGATTACAATATGTTGCGGAACAGCTTAAATATTCTTTTGAATTCAATTTCATCAACATTCAAGTCTTTCAATGTCCATTACTAAACAGCGTTAAGTTTCAGTCTGTGGGTTTCGAGGATTACAATGACGTGATATCTATACGTAATGGAGCATCCGGTAACATAGACTACCTTCCAGCCCTCTACCACACAATGATGGCAAACCATTACGCATATACAGCAACTGAATGGACGACACGTAAGTGTTTGTATTATATAATATGGTGAAATTCGCTGTTATTCTTTTGGATGATTTCTCAAGACACTTTAGGAAATGAAGAAGACCAGAACTGCTGTATTCCTATTTTTTAGAATTTTTAAAGGACATACCTATTTTCTAGTACTTTCATGGATACACTTATTTCAAGCACTTTATTTCTAGGATAAATCTACATTTGGTTTAATTTTGTTTAACATCCTATTAACAGCTAAGGTCATTTAAGGACGTGCCTCCATGTGTGTAGTATAGCGTGCTTGTGTGTCTGTATGCAGGAGACAGGGTATGTTGGCGTGCTAGCCTCCTGGTGATAGCAGGGATCTGATGCCGAATTTATAGTGCTATCTCACTGAAATACCATGCCGAAGGCACCCAGCACAGCATTCGTTCCTGTCACATTATTCTGACAACGGGTGAACCAGTTGTTGCCATTCCCCTTAATGCTGAATGTTAAGCAGGGAATAACAACTACCATTTTTAAGGACTTTGGTATGTCCCGGCCAGGGGACAGAACTCATTGCATTCATCACCTGGGCGAACGCTCAACATTCAAGCCAAAATTGAGGTGTTGCCAAGCAAGGCACTAGGAAATAAAAGGTAGTTAGAAGTAGAAAGCAAGATAATGATTCCAAACATTGCAATGGGTGCAACAGATTTAATATTTTCCCAAATAGAGGACACCAAAGCAAATCCCCAATTCTGCAGGGGTTCCCACATGGGTCGCCTCCTACATTACAATACAGTGGGTAACAAACTGCAGGTGTATTGTTTTCCCGATCCCCCACCTTAATTTTCAATCAATAAACCTGCTGTATTCCACTGCATGTTATTGTAACAAGAGGCCCATGGGCCTTAACGGTCACCTGAGTCCTACAGTATTTATTTTTGTTTTTGAAATATGTACCAATTTGAGTAAAAATAGTTAAGTATAATTTTAACTTAACTTTGTCAGGACCATGAGCTGATCATTCCTAGACCGATTTTAAATAAGATCGGCCTATTAGAAATTGTTTTTAAGTTTAGAATAGGTATTTACAAAATAGCGGCTGTGGTGGCCATATTGGATTTCTGATTGACCTGAAAAATAACAACACTTTGTCAGGACCATGAGGCGATCATTCCTACCAACTTTCAGTTCAATCGGCCCAGCAGAACTTGACTTTAAGTTTGAAATGTAAAATGTTAACGGACGACGGACGACGACGGACGAAAACGGATAGCAATAGGTCACTTGAGCTAAAGCTCAGGTGACCTAAAAAGCAAATAATGTGAGGCCCCCCTTCAGAATCAGGGAGGTTATGTCTGTGTCGTCTGCACCCTTTGCAACACTTGAAACCTTTATCCCTCCTTTACTTACTTCCCTACTCTTCCTTTTTAGTTGTGTCCCCTAGGCACCCGCGTTCATATGACCTTAATTATATACCGTATACTGGGAAATTTTCGCCACAGACTTTCGATTCTTTAGGGCCTCCCTAATGAGGGCAATTTTATTTTATGACAGCAATTTTAAGTACATTTGAATGGTGAAATTAACACCTTGTGAGCATGAATTTTATCGGCAAAGGGCGAATAGCTGACTTGGTAAAATTTTCCCTGATATAGGAATACGGTAAACCGCCTATTCTTTCGAATCGATGGGAAGTTCGAACACATCTATTTTACAATGAAACAAATTATTTAATTATTTCCTATCTAATGGAAGTTCAAACCCTGCTAACCAACGATTCGGATTGTTAGCTTACAAAATTTGAGTACTGAAATTTTGGCTATCGGCATGCTGATCAGATTCATTTGATTTTGTTTGGTCTGACCTGAGGCTTACCATACATAATTTGTGAAATCCTTCAATGCAGAAAAAAATAAAAGCTAAGGTACAATTTATGGTCACCTCATTATCATATTCTAGAAAAACAATTCCAATATATATTATTTAAGGAATGACCTGCATTTTGACGGCGCATACGGTAGTATGAACGCAGTTGCAATTGGTAACAAACATTTTATTTGGTGCGCGTTAGCGCTTGATCCATAAAGAATATGTTCTGACAGGCTTATCAGACAAACTGCTTATACAGCATTTAGTGAGAGAATGGGTTGATGCTGGAACGGCTGAGGTCATTTTGACACAGGTATGTTTATATGGTTGTTTTTTTACATTTAGATCAAAACCTTGTTTATAATAAAACAGATTTTTATTTAGAAATGGCAGCAGACTAGAGCGACTGTTTCTGTCTTTTTTTCGAATGAACTTACAATAATGATGTAAATTTATGAATATTGACAGGTTAAAAATGTCATCTGTCCTGATCTGATAAAAGTTATTGACAAGCTTGATAAAAGTTATTGACAAGCCTGTTAACTCATTCACCACTGAAGACGCATTTGAACTCCTCAAATTCAAAGGTTGGAAAAGCTCATAATGAAATTTCAGGGGTGAATGAGTTAACATTGACTTTAGTTATTCACTTGAAGAATTATTTTACTTTGTTATCAATAATTGTTATAATTGTCTTGTTATGAGGTTTACTAACATAATTGTTTAATCTAAAAACGTGAGATAAACACATATGTCATTATGAGGTCACATGTGAAGTATTGCATATGTACAGGTATAGAAATGTAATACGGCATATACTTTGTATTGTAATTAATTATCACTTATATACATATGGTAGGTATTAGGTTTTGTTATACATGTGTTGTATTTGCATATGTTGTCTGGTGTGAAAGATGGTGTAAGGATCTTTAATGAATCTGCTTGTGTATGTGACATGTACTTACCTGTGTGTGCATGTGAGTGAGTGAGTGAGTTGTTATGACACCTGACTAAGGACAGGCCATATGATTGGTCAGGACGGATGCCTCAGTTTACCTGTGTAAAGGCATTGGCCAACTTGGGCACTCTGCTCATGACCAGCTGAGATGAAACATACATTTTGTAGTTTGAATTTGGGGAAAAATTATCAAAAGTCTTCAGCTGGTTAGTTTTTACTCTATTTGTTTAATAGCTTTTTGTTCATCTAGTATAACAGAAAATGTAGGGAATATACCATTTTTTTGTAATTCAATTGTGGCTATGTAATTTTATCTTTTTCTATCTAAAAGTAATTGACATTTTGTCATTGAACAATTTCAAGGTCAAAGTGAAATTGAGTATGTAAAGATACAAGTCTTTTTGTTAATTTACCTTTCTATGAATTGGTATCAAATTCATAATGGTCAAATTATTTATTAGGGATATTTATATTATTTTAGTGTTAAGCTCTTGGTTGGACTTAACTGACTTAATAGAGAAGAATTGAGGGAAACCTCCACACCATAGCTGTGAGGTGAGTGTTCAATAGGTCTAGAATGTTTTAATGTGTATATATTACTATGTTTTTATATATAGAATGTATCTGGAATTTTAACGGTGTGCTTGAGTAATTGGCAATAGTAAAAGTATAGGTTTTATAGTAATGATATTTATGTAATTGTTTAAAGAACGAATTTATAACCTTTTGGAAAAGATAACTGAATAAATACATTCAAGTTACAGATTTAGAAATTAGTAGATTAATAAATACCATTGTATATATGTACATTTGATCGGTTAAAATAGGTATATGTTGTATAATAGCATTTGTCAATAGAGTTATTTCCCTTTTACTATGTTATGTATGCAAGTATGTGAGGTATGTTTGGTTGCATGTTGTATTTGTTTGGTCAACAGGGTTTTTAAGAGTGGAATAAATATATCCAAAGTATACCCAGATCCTGGTTGTGATTGTGAACCCCGGTAACAGAAATCTTGTTCTTGTCTCGTGTGTAATAATAGCAGTCTGCATTGTCTAATGGGAGTTTGTATAGAATAAATACGATTAGGGAAAAAATATCTTTAGGAAATCAGAAGTGTTCAGTCATCGATCAACTTTTAAATGGGAAAAGTTGTTGACCAACAATTAAGGTAAAGTATCGCAATCGCAAGACAACCTTAGCCTAACACCTATCAACAGACTTGAACAGGAGGTATGAACGAAGGGACATAACTCTGTATAGAGCGTTGCAAGACGACCCAATTTCAGTACGCCTCAGTCTGCCATCCAAGGAAGTACTCGCATACCAAATTTGGAACCCATAAATGGGAGAATATATCAGGTATAGAACAGTCACAGATGCTTAGTGAACAAAGGGCCTTAACTTGTTATATAGCTGGGCACAAGACCTGGGCCGTTTTCGTTTAAAAGGTTGAACCGGTTGGACCACAATTGTTCGTTTATTAGATAAGGTCAGACCTAGTCATCTGATGCTGCTTTCAGGCAAGCCTTGACAAAGCCTTGCAAGGCCTGCATAAAACATTTGCAGGTCCGCCAGGATTTATACCTGAAAAATGTTACATTTAAAGACGGTCAAACTGGTTGTACCGCATAAACAAACAGGCCCCTGATTACAGTTTGTTAGACTCCGAAATCAAGTGGTACTCAAATGCATATTGTAGGTGACGAAGAAACAATGACATGCCCTGTACGAAGTGACACACAGAATGTAAACCTTTTATGTTATTGCCCTTTCCAGTCTTACAGATTGGGGAACTAATAACAATATTTTTTAAACTTGGGAGGCATTGTAGTTCTTTAACCGACAGATCAATACTTAAAACATCGGATTTGATTACAGAACGTTACATATTTCAAAGGAACACAGGATGATATACAGACAAGAGGCCCAAGGGCCTTAGCGGTCACCTGAGTTATATCATAGGTACTGGTAGCTTTATCTTATTGTTTAGATGTGATGTGGAAATCAGCATGTAAACTAAGTGAAATACAATACTTGTCATGTCATCAAAGGATAGTAATTTGAAAATATTGGTAAATATTCCCTTTGGGGCCCCGCCCTAGCCCCTGGGAATCGGGCAGAAATCCTAATTTTTCAATGTAATACCCTCATTCACCAAAGATGATTCTTACAAAGTTTGAGTAATTTTCTGCTGAGATAGATAAAATATACCCATAAGTGTTATTTCCCTATATAAACTATAGTAAACTTTACCCCCTCCCCAAGGGAGAACGGATAGCTCGGGGGTTATTACAATTTAAATAAAGCAGAAGATTTTTAAAATATTGGTCAATTTTCCCCTTGGGGCCCCGCCCTGGCCCCTAGGGTTGGTGTAGGAATTTTTACAATTTTGTATCCTCATCTACCAAGGATGATTCTGACAGGAGTTTGAAAAAAAATCATTGACTGGTTCTTGAGAAGAAGTTGAAAATGTAAAAGGTTTACGCAACGACGGACGGAAAGCGATTAGAATAGGTCACTTGAGCAAAGCTCAGGTGACCTAAAAATAGCCTTAGCAAACACTCAAGTCAAGGTTCTGCAGAAAGAGGATATTGGAGAATATTTTTTTATCAAAAGTGGATAAAGCCAGATTATTTCCTGATGAAAGAATTATGGGCGACTGCGTCCCCTACTAACTGCTGAAGTCAAACGTAGACACCTTTCACCACAACAACTGTCATGTTCTTAGTAGCAGAATAATTAACCAGTCAAGAAGCTCGGGTCTGCTAACAGTAGGGTATGCGCATGCCTACCCTACACCAGCGGGGATATTTCTGTAGACATGTATGGAGAACTGACGGAACCAGTAAAATGTGCAGAAAATGGTACGGATGCTGTTTGTTTTGGTTGCGTGTATAATCATGCAAAAGTTCGGACTTGTGAAAGAGGGAGGTAATTCACTGTATTTAGCCGGGGAGTTGAGGCGGCTTTGACTGAAACATTGTTGTGGACTATGTTACATTAATCAGTCTCCAGGAAACCTTTTAAATTCCACAAAATATTGTGAACTGTATATATCCAAGCGAAATGCATGTCCCTGCACAAATTGCTTCACAAAAAAAACAAATTTCATAACACATTTTTGTGAATACAAAGGATATAAACGATTGAGCTTCATTATCTGGATTCCGTAAGTCAAGCCATAGGAATCCAGATGTTGAGGTTCCATTGTTTATATCCTTTGTATTCACCTTCCGTGATGGGGCTCTACTGAATACTGTTTGACATCCATCTTCGATTCCTACAACAACCGATCTACGACCGAAGACAACCAGGATGTTGGTTTTCTCCCACTCCGTTAGGAGTCCCTTTTTTAATTTTGTGAAGATAAAATGTGGAATTAAAGGGATTTTGATACAACAGTTACAAAATAAGGATTGCAAGTTGATATCGGACACTAAATACATAAAACTGCAGTCAAATCCCAATTCTCTGGAAATTTACGCATTCCTTGCAACATAAAAAATCTCCGCCCACAAATGCTTACAGGTGTGACTTTACTTCAAAATTCCAGGTACAAGAAATTTTCAGGTATGGCAAGACAACAGGTAAAATTCACTCCTAGTTATGGCAAGACTACAGGTAAAATTTACTCCTAGTTATGGCAAGACTACAGGTAAAATTTACTCCCAGGTATGGCAAGACAACATGTAAAGTTCACTCTTAGTTATGGCAATACAACAGGTAAAACTCACTCCTAGTTATGGCAAGACTCCAGGTAAAATTTACTTCCAGGTATGGCAAGACTACAGGTAAAATTTACTCCCAGGTTTGGCAAGACTACAGGTAAAATTAACTCCCAGGTATGGCAAGACTACAGGTAACATTTACTCCCAGGTATGGCAAGACAACAGGTAAAATGTATTCCCAGGTATGGCAAGACTACAGGTAAAATGTACTCCCAGGTATGGCAAGACTTCAGATAAAATTCACTCTCGGGTATGGCAAGACTACAGGTAAAATTCACTCCCAGGTATGGCAAGACTACAGGTAAAATTCACTCCCAGGTATGGCAAGACTACAGGTAAAATTTACTCCCAGGTATAGCAAGACTACAGGTAAAATTCACTCCCAGGTATGGCAAGACTACAGGTAAAATTCACTCCCAGGTATGGCAAGACTACAGGTAAAATTCATCCTCAGGTAATTTCTCTCCAGTGTGACAAGAATGCAGGTACAATTTATTCTCGAATGTGACAGTTTAAAGGTTGAATTCTCACAGGCATGACATGATTACAGGTAAAATTTCCTCATCGGTATTATGTTAGAAAATTACAGGTAAAACTTACCATCAGGTGTGACGAGAGGTGAGTAATACTCGTTATCCTCGCCTGACATGACTCCTTGCTCGGAGTCACCGATTAGTCTGCTCCTCTCAGACGCATAGTGATGGTCACGGTTGACTGAGGAAATGAGAAAATATTCACATTGAAGTAATCAAATTAAATACACAAATACCAAGTATTCTGTCTAAACCAAACCCTGTGTAATCCTAAAAACCTGCATACACAAGACCTACAAATTTTAGTCCCATTAAATACATTTTATGCCTTCTGTACCTGTGTAATCAGAAAAACTGTATTAATCAGACATTTAACCAGGTCTCCTAGAACAAATTTAAATGCTAACTGACATACAAATATATATAATCAGAAAAGCTGTATAAAAACAGACTTTCATCTTGATCTTAACTCATTCACCTCTGAAGACGCATTTAAACTCCTCCAATTCGAAGGTTGGAAAAGCTCATAATGAAATTTCAGGTGTGAATGAGTTAATGTACATATTTGCATGTTTATTTAACCTGTGTTATCAGAAAACCTGTACAAACCAGATCTTCACCTAGATCCCCTTTTTCATAATACCTGTATAATCTGGAAATGTGTATTTTCAGAATGGTGGTATCCTGTTCAGAGAGGTTTCAGTGTACCGAGGTTGTCATTTTATAAATAGAATTATTATAATTACAATGTTTGTCAATAAAATTATATCTTAAAAGCAAACGTCTTTGTTCTCTTCTTATTTTTTTGCTTTTGAACTTGTTTAAAATATCTGCCATAAAAGTTACAGAATTTTTCAAAATTTGCAAAACCTTGGAACCATGACCCAAACTACCTTAAGCTTGATTTACATGTGATAGCCTAGGCCTGTGCTTGAATTATAAGCCTGCCCATCTAGCCATGTCCCTATACTAACTGAAGTAGACGGAAATGGGTGTGTCTAACAGCAATGAATTGAATACCCATATACTTCGTAACAATAAAGTTAAGACCATATCCTTTATATAAATCCATATAATTCCTCTCTGCAATACTTAAATATTCTACCTATCTCATATCTAACCCATTCACCCCTGAAATATCATAATGAACTATTCCAACCTTTGAATTGGAGGAGCTCAAATGTGTCTTCAGGGGTGAATGAGTTAATGAAAGGTCTTCACTCCATAAACATTCTTCACAATTACTATGGCCCTATTCTGCTTGACTTATGAACTATTATAATGATCCGGGATCCAGTTGTTATAAACTATTTGTGTGACCCTCCTGTTCGACTTGATTATAAGCAATTCACATGGTTCTCGCCAGTTTTCCTGATGTGAACCTTCCGTTCGACTGTTAAACTATTAGCACAATTCGCTCCAGTTAGACTTGAGCAGGTTTTATAATCAGTAGCATTGCTACCACAGGGTTAACATGGAGTTTTATATATATATATATATATGCTATGGATCTCACCTCGGTCACGATGTTTTTTCTCCACCGGGATAACCTTGAAGTCGAGGAACCAGGTCTCGGCCCAGGCCAACACAAAGGAGATGATGAGAACGACATAACTCAGGGGATTGTTATTGTTCTCTTTAAACTGAAAGGAGGACAATGTGAAAAGATGAAAAATATATATCTGGACATAACCTGCTTTGACTCTAAGAGAAGTTTATGAAATGGGAAACAACTAATATGTTGATAAGTAGATTTTTTTTTCCATAAAATATTTACTATTTCACATGACTGCATTCAATTACGAATATCATATCACTTCAAATATAACAAGAGGCCCAGAGGGCCTGTATCGCTCACCTGGATCTTAATGCCCAGCAATGGTTTATATGGCTATGGGTTGGGGATCTCGACCATTTCAAAGTTACGACCCAGAAATTTTAAGTCCCTAGGGGTGGGACAAGACCCAAGGGTCAATTCTACTATATGACTGTTTACCTCTTTATGCCTATCAAACACATCATCTGTTCGGAATAAGATTCATTAGTTTAGTATAAATAATCAACGTTAAGTTTGTTTTGAACACGAACAGGAATTGAAAACTTTATTTTGCAATTTTTCAATTCCTGTTTGAAAGGTGTTCAAAACAAACTAGGCCTTAAACAAGAGGCCCATGGGCCTTAACGGTCACCTGATATATTTATACAGAGAGTTGATTTTGTTTTTAACATGAACAGAAATATTATTCAAAGTGACAAAAAACAATAAAACCACCTTACTCAATATCTAGCATAGAGATTTCAGACTAAAAAGGATTTGAAACTAGCACCTCTGATTCTTAACAAGGAAAATGAAGAAATGTTAGCACACCGACTCCTTTGAGCCCCACCCTACAGCCCTTGGGGGTAGGGCTGGCTCAAAATTTTCAAAGTATCAAACTGTCAATTCAAGGTTATAATTCCAATCAAGTTATTAACATGTAATATTCAAAGTATCATTTGCCATTATAAACCATAATAAAACCCCAGGGGGTAAACGTGAGACTCTTCCATCTATTAAGAGTATTTGATTCTACCATATCTGGGTCTTGAGAAGAAGATTTTTGAAATTTCAGTAAATTCGACCCTTTTTGGCCCCACTCATCGGCCCCTGGGGGTCAGTCAGGGCTGATTTTTGCTTATTACCAAACTGCTACCTAATACTGATAATGCTAACCCAAATTGAATTACTTCCAATGGAAATTAAACAAATGTTGGTCCAAAATGTGATTTCCCTATATAAACTATAGTAAAGTTTACCCCCTCCCCAGGGGGAAACGTGAGACCCCAGGGTCATGAAATTCACAATTTTGGTAAAGCACCTTAAGACCCTTCCATCTATGAAGAGTATTTGATTCTACCATATCTGGGTCTTGAGAAGAAGATTTTTAAAATTTTAGTCAATTTGACCCTTTTTGGCCCCGCCCCTCAGGCCCCTGAGGGCTTGGGACTAAACCGGCCACTATTTTTGTTGACCTTTGTCCATGGAAGGTCCCTGCAAAATTTCATTGAAATTGGTTCAGGGGTTTTGGAGAAGAAGTCGAAAATGTAAATTGTTTACCGACAGACGACGACGGACAAAAGGCGATCGCAATAGGTCACTTGAGACTTTGTCTCAGGTGACCTAAAAACACATGGTTATTGGGTGGGTATCTCAACCATTTCAAAGTTAAGGCTCAGGAATTAATTTAAGTCCCTGGGAGTGGGGCCAGAGTCCAGGGTCAATTCTTGTATCATGATTGTGTTCGTCTTTTGATGCCAAGCAATGGTATATATGGTTATGGGGTGGGGATCTCAACTGTTTCAAAGTTATGACCCAAGAATTAAGTTCCTACAGTCAAGGCCAGACCCTACGTCAATTCTAATATCATGACTGTTCGTCTTTTGATGCCCAGCAATGGTATATACAGAGTTATGGGGTGGGGATCTCAAATGTTTCAAAGTTATGGCTCAGGAAGTAGACCCTAGGGGTGGGGCCAGACACCAGGGTCATTTCTTGTATCACGACTGTGTTTGTCTCTTGATGCTTAGCAATTGTATACATGGTTAAAGGATGGGATTCTTGATAATGTCCAAGTTTGTTTTTTGTGTTTTGAAAGGGAGTTGAAATTCTTCCTTAAAACACTAAGGGATAATTAAACATGTTACGGAAATAATCCCTCACACCAAAAAAAATTGTTTGTGAAATTTTCTTTAAAAAAGTAAGGCATACAAAGGTTTTGTTCATACTTACATCGAATAAAAATGACTTTGCCAAGAGGTAACCACAAGTTAAAAACGTTGTTAGCTGTAACGAAAAATTTGAACAAATTTATAATGATAATAAATTGTTGAATTCAACATTTTCCCTACTGCATTAGACACAAGACATAGTATGGGATTAACTTCTTTTGTTTACCTTGTCAACCTTATGCAAGAGAATAGCACTTTCCTGATACTCTGAATTTATCCAGCAATAAGCCCATGCCTGGTAATAAGCCCACCAATATATATTTGCAATTCAGGAGGAATGCCACCAAGTACAATTTCATCGTCTTTTATAAGCCCATCCCACTTTCTTTGAGTCGAGATTGTGAGTTGGCCCCTGGGCATATTGTAGCATAAATTTCCAAAGACATCATGAAAACTTAAGAATCTTGAAAAATAGATGAAGCTCTCAAATGCTTCTGCATTAAATTTCTTGTAAAAGATTTTTACCAAAGCATATAGTTCACACACATATATATTTACATCTCTTCCTTCTTCAGCTTCGTAAACTCTGATGTGCATCGTAAAATATGTTCCTTGCCAACTGCGTTCATACTAACGTATACGCCGTCAAAATGAAGGTCAATCCTTATATACATTCAACTTCTTGGGCAATTCATTAAGTGAATGTAGCTAATTGTTCTCATGTTACCATGGTCACCACCAAAAGACGGTTCACTCACTATATTTAAGACCTTGTTAACTTGACCTTCAGGTTATTGTCCAAGGACAGCGTTGGAGATACTTACCGCTATGACCCACCAGTGGTCGAGGCGGAATAAGGCATAGCCAAGCAGAAGGAACGAAAACCTCATCGCAGCCAACATCTGACAAGACAAAGGGAGACAATTTAAACCTTTTTTTTTTAGGTAAATGGTAACACATATTTTTATTCTAGTTATTAGCTTTGTAATGTAAAGATAAAGATTGATTTGGAAGATGCGTGAGCTGGTGACATTTTGATTGATAGATCTCTTTGCATACCCTGTACCCTGTGAAACAAACATGTATATCCGTGCAGACATTTTCTTGTTATTTATGTTTACGAAATATTGTATTGACAAAAACAGTCGCAGTCTATAAGCATGTTGATCTTTTTCAGATAAATCATTGCAACATTAACCAAATTTACGTTCATGATCCCATTTCAAGAACGAAACCCTTAAAAAAAAAAAAGGGAAAATGTCTGTAAGACATGAATGCCCCAGCTAAATGTTTACATTGAATCGGGACAGGACTGGACGGGATGGCCATGTTGCTAGCAAAACTGTATGCCCCCCATTTTATGTCGAGGGCATAAAAAGATGTTTTCTTACTGCTTATCCAACACCAACCTGTTAGCTATCTTTCCACACAGGAAAAGTTTATGCTTTGAAGTATTTCAAGATTTCATGCGAGGTTTAAATGATAACAATATTTTCTGTGAAGAAGTTCGAGTGTCTTAAGACTTACAACAGTGTCAAACAGTGACGAATATATCGTAAACCCCGCCAGCTGTTTCGTGAAAGCTTCCCACACTGACGAGTCGCCGATCAACTGTAAATAAATACACACGTCCATCATTATCGTGGAATTTAACCACAAGAATTCTGATCAAGTCGTCAATTTTTCTTGCGATAAAGATTTGATTTAAATTTTGTACGATCCTGCGCAACCGAGACAAGAATAAACATCAATCAACAAACACAAATTTACACAAAATAATCTGTGTTATCGCTTTTTACACAGGTGGTATTTAATAGAGGTATAGTTCACACTGAAATTGCTACAATGAGGAATATTACAAGCGGTCTTTTTACACAGGTGGTCTTTTAATAGAGGTATAGTTCACACTGAAATTGCTACAATGAGGAATATTACAAGTGGTCTTTTTACACAGGAGGTCTTTTAATAGAGGTATAGTTCAGACTGAAAGTGCTATAATGAAGAATATTACAAGTGGTCTTTTTACACAGGTGGTCTTTTAATAGAGGTATAGTTCACAAAGAAATCATTACAATGAGGAATATAACAAGTGGTCTTTTTACACAGGTGGTCTCTTTACACTGTTGGTCTCTTCATAGAGGTGGTTGCATGAACAGGTTTCACTGTATATGCATCCTGAAACTTTATTGTAATTATCCACAGATTTATATCGCCTAAGGTTGAATATGACCTTGTCATGTCGCATCCAGTACTTACTTGTGTATATATGACCCACAAAATAAAGGTCAAAATGAGGTCAAAGGTCACAAACAGACAGAAGGTACGGCGTACGGGAGACATTTTACCACTGTCGGGGAACCAGCCACACATACGATTATCTGTACGACCTATATGTCCAACAGAGCCATTGGCAGCACTGAAATGTTAAAATTAAAGGTCAGGGTTGAAAGGTCAAAGATTCAGTTTTAAATGTCAAGGACAACTGGTATAGTAAATTTCAATGATTGAAATCTATGATGATATCTCATAAGTGCACTGCAACAATGATATTTTTTGTAAAAACACAAAATAACTAAAATTTGGTTTTGAATTAATTAATTAGAAATAATAATAATTTAAAAATAACTTCAATTCAAGAAAACTGTGATACAGAAAACAAATTTCTGAAAAACAACTGGAAGAATCCAGAGTATGTACAGCAGTATCTAGGTATTGCATTTAACCAATTCTAACTGTTCTGTGTATACTAGAAACATTAAAATCCAATAGATATGAATTTACTGGCACAGGGTGAATATTTGAAATTAAATTATGACGTATGCACATACTGTACAACATATGTTCTTGCCATTTTGATGAATAATGTCACATGTAGAGTGATTATTTTGATATTTTTTAAGCGTAAGTAGGACAAGTGGAAATATGAAAAATATTCAACACACAAGTGACATATATATATATATATATGTTATACATCAAGAAATCAAGATTATTTTGTTCAGTACATTTTTCTTTATAAAACATGGGCTGCTGTGTACAGACGGCCCATCCACCTTCAAAACATGTGTAGACGGGGAATGTTGTATTTTATTATATCACTATTGACAATGCCTGTTTGTTATTTTTCACACTAAACCCTGCTCTCTGATTGGCTGGTTTAGTATGAAAATAACAAGAGGCCCAATGGGCCTGCATCGCTCACCTGGTATAAATCTCACACTTGTAACCTTAAATTCAGAAGAGTTCGATTAAAGATTTTAAACAAATTTGACCCCTGTGACCTTGAATATAAGTCAAAGTCATTCACTTTAACAAACATAGTAGTCCTTGATCCCAGCATGCTACTGACTAAATATCAACATCCTAAGCCTTTTGGTTATTCAGAACAAGTTTTTTTTTTTTTTTTTATATTTTGACCATATTTGCTCCTTGTGACCTTGAATATGATTCAAGGTCATACATTTAAACAAACTTGGTAGCCCTTGATCCTAGTATGCTACTGACTAAATATCATCACCCTGGGCATTTT